>NC_058192.1:20000000-20306875 GCF_907165205.1 Coccinella septempunctata
AAAAAAATAAGATATTCTAAACACATCAAGGATGAAATCAAGCAAGGAAATCTTGTTGTGGTAAAGGAAGAAGCACAAAAAATTAGCAGTGAGAAACATGGATAAAACTATTTATGGTCGTTGATCTTCTACCATGAAAGGTAATTTATTGCTTCATGAACTGAGGCAAACAAACTCACTTATACCCGAAATTTATTCATATACATAACACATTCTCATATGAAATCAACAAATTCAGATTGTGACATTTATTTATTTTATTTCAGCTGATGTTTTGTGAATGATTTTGTGACTTCATTTGCACCAGTTCATGATGCACTAAAAACCTTAAATATTGAGAGGGAGAGTCTTATATTGGCAATTTCTAGTAGTGGCTGCATTTAAAAAAATATTTCAGGCTATTACAGTGAAATTCTGAATGTGAATTTTATGCTTGAGGGTAGGATAATAAATCATTGACTTATTTTGTACATTCGTTTATTTCTTTGTGATATATTTATATATAGGAATCATTCTTAACACTGTGGTAACACAGAAATCTACTAGAAATATTCATGATTTCTAACTAACAAATAGACCCGTTAATAAATTATTAAATCAATACAATATTATTTATATAATTATAAATTCTTATAATAGTTATACATGTTGTTTCATTATTTTCATTTAATGACATCACATCGAATTTTTTGAAATGAAAAAAGCTTGTAAACTCCTCTAAAAGCATTTCTATAAAATTTTTACAGTTCTGTAAATTTTTACATAGTTTTCCAAGTATTTTCAAGTTGGTGTCTTACAAGAAATATATATAAACAATGTCAATGATGGTTTCTCAATGTTTTTTCAATATTACTGTTGAGATTCACTTGCCAAGGTTGACGTTGATGTTTATGGATTCAGCGTATGAAAATTATAAATCTAGTGAATTTCATCATATTGACTAAGTACATCAATTTCAAGCTCCTAAACATGAGCCATCAAAACATGAGGTAGGTTGAATTTAAAGTATTATGAAAGCTGCAGCAGTTTTTGTAGATAAGAAGTCTACCTACAGAGATAGACAGGAGCATATGTGGGAACAGACCTGTACAACAAAAATCGAAAAGTGACATCGGCGTACGGTTTATCTCTGTGTTTTCCCGGTCTTCTGCGTAAGTCGCTTACTGTTTTCCAATATTTTTGGTATGGTTGTCTGTTTCCACAGACCCAACGGTCTACCTTCGCAAGCATTCCTGCATAGGTAGACCTCTCCTATGCACCATAGTGTGCACATATAATTTTTTATTTCAAGTTAATCAACAGAATTGCAACTTTGTGAGTCTCAATAACATTCCAACAAACGTAAAAAAATAACGTTTTAAAATGACATAACCCCATATTTTGTCTTCAGCTCATGTTCATTTGTGTCAAGAAAACATTTTTATTCGATGTACAATTTTAACAAATGTTTCCCAGTTTTATAATATTTCGAAAATACTCTGGATTTTAAGGTGTGTAATCACCTTGAACACTGTATTCGTTAGTTAATTGCCGAGAAGCAACTAGAAAAATTGCACTAAATCGAAAATAAGGAGAGAAACAGTGGCAGTCTTTTAAAGTCGTATTGTCAGTAATTCAAAACAGACCGAACTTTTGATTTTTCATATCATAAAATCATAATCTTAAAGTTCAAAATGAGCACCTTCTTATAATACGAAAAGTTTTAATTTTAACATTTTAAAGCTCGATTCAATTTCAAATCCATAAGCCCTTCAGATATTGGTGTTCTAGGGTCGATACTTCGAAAAAAACAAAATGACGAATTGATATGTCGAAACATAAATATGCTTGTCAGCTTCCAAAAATGAAAATTAAAATATTGACATTAATGGAAACTGCTGATTCGAGTAATAAAACTGCACAATAAACTGCCTTCTTAAGAAGATTGCACAAAAATTTTCTCTTTACGAATCAGCACCTTTTGTCAATTACATACCTACATGATCATGGAACAAGTCCATAAACATTTTTTTGAGTTTTTGGGTATGTATGGACCAAAAATAATATTTGTCAATCTCGTATATATGGAATAATTGTAGTGATTTTGATCTGATACGACAAAAAATGGTTTTGTTGTTGAATATGTTTCTATACACATATTGATACAGATTTTTATGACTGAAAACTGTGAATGGATATTTGAAATTTCCGTGCTTTTTAGCCGTGGTATCACAGCTTACGTGCTGTGATCACTTGCAGTAATCATCTCAGACTGGAGACCCCGTAAATTCTGAATACGCATTCATAAAACAGGATCTTTTCTAGCAAAGGTTCAATTAATTCATATAAACGTCTTTTTCGCTGCGCAGTTTATTGTGCAATCGAGTCCCGAAGCAAAATTTCCAAACTCCCTATTTATGTACAAAAGATCACAAAAATCACACCTCGGAGTCGTCTCTGAGGCTGCAGAACTTCTCGGACATCACGGTGAGGATCTGCTCGAACTTAGAGTGCCTATCGGCCGAATCGGCCCCTGCTCCCCTACTGCCCCAGAGGAACTTCAAATGAAACTCCGTTTGGAACATGCTGAGGGTGAGGTCGTCCATCCGCGCCTCTGCCATGACTATTTCCGCGTTCCTGATGTAGTTGGCGCTCTGGTCTACGTACTTCCGCGCTGTCTGCAGGTGGTTGAGAAGGGCGGCGAGGCCGAAGTCCTGGGAGTTGTGCTCGCGCAACCCCAGGCAGCTGCTGCTCAGGCTGTTTTGGTCGCCTGCCACCTGGAAGTCCTCCAGGTCCCGTTCCAAAAGTATCACGAAGGGCAGGAGGTGGGGGATGGTAGTGTTAGGCGCTTGAGGGTTTGAGCAATTGTTCATGTTCTTCAACGTTGGCCGGAGTTTTGATTCGAAATTGAAGGCGACGTCCGTGTACTTCTGGCGCAGCATGTGCCAAGTTGTGTGAAGCCTTTCGATCTGAAATGAAGGAAATTTTTGGAACCTATTTCAAGATTATCAGAAGAAAAATGATGGTATGATCTTTCTGAGGTCTTAGTTCTTAAGAAATCTGCATGAACCCTTCTCGCATTTCTGCACAAGTCTTGGAAATTGTTTACCCCTGTCTACTTATTCTATTGCCCTTTCCTCTAGCTGAAACTACATAGTGCGGTGGCTTTTCTCCCCTTAACAAATGAAACCCCTTTTATTTCATTTTACAATAACAAAAGCCCTTACCTAAGTTCCTAGAAGAATCCTCACATTCTTTTTAATAAGGACTCACCTGTGGTAGGCAAAGCCCAAGCATTATGCCGCAGAAGCCGAACAAGTTTCCAAGGGCAGTTTTCGTGTCTATTGCTATTTCTATCCATTTGTACAAGGTTTCGGTTCTTTCCACCTCATCAGCGCAGGTCAATATGGTAACAGCAACCAGCAACTTCAAACACTCTGTCCTGAAACATGAATTTTCCATAAAAAAAGAGATCACTAGGTTTCTATGAAATTAACTACTTATAGAAAAGATTAAATAACGAAAAATTCACATCTTCAGTATTTATTTTTATTTTGTAGAAAAAACAGGTTTTATTTTATTAACCACCTTCTACCGAGCCCTCTACAAGGGGTGGAGGATGTATTTAGTTATTGGCTTTTTATTTACCCTCTTTTTATTATAGGGTTGAAATGGTGGAGCTTTTTGAATTTTTAGTTTTTATTTATTTTAAGATCAATAACATACACTTTAGGATTGATTGATGTTTTATCGAAAACTTGTTGGTTTCGTAGAGTAATAATTAAACTGGGTGAATTATATGGAATAAAAATCACAATTACAAAAATAAATGAATACAATTGATATATTCTTTAATCTCTCGTCATCAATTACTTCCCTACATACGAAAAACGTATGTTTCCGATAACACAAAAACTTCCCTCCATCCCTCGTAAAGAGTGCATAACACAATTCCATATATGTGAAGTTGCTTAATTTACAATTGACTTGTTTGTTGTTTTTTTTCTACAAAATAGAAACCTAGGATGTGAATTTTGTTTGTTAGGTATTACCTACTTTTTACTCATAAATTTAATTCTCTCAAATCTTAAAAATGAAATTAATATTCGTTTTTTATAATTAATATCCTACCTATTTCTGAAAACCTTGAGAATAATGCTAGGCTAATTTTTTGTATGTCAGTGAGGCACAACACGACGAGTCGATATTTCTATTCATCCTATTTGTCACATTAAAAAACTATTCGCATTTTGCCACATTCGAATTAGATAACCAATCTGTTTAGGATCAATTATGAGAAAAAAAATGAAGATTTCAGCAATAGATTTTTTGTTATATTCAGAAAAAAGTAAATTTTGCAGGTTATTCTCGGCTCTTACCTCTCTATAAGATCTAGTCTGAACTGGTGCCCGTGTGGTAACGTACACAGTTCTAAACCGTTCTTCAGCTGAAGAGGGTCCTTCTCGTCTTGCTTGAATATCACATCTAGGTCGGTCCTTGTCAAATGGTTTGCCAGAATTCTAGAACCACAGTCTTTAAGTATCATTTTTATGCCTCTGAGGGCTTGAGCATCCAGGGGTTTGTTTTCGTTAACAGGCAACAACAGGGTCTGGTAGTTATCTAGATCGAACCTGGATAGTATTGGGATTTCTTCTTTACATCGTTCTAAAAGTTTTTGTTCTATTTCCTGGGAGTCGAAATCAAAGTTCTTGAGGGTCGTCGAGGATTCGGAGGTGGACATGTTATATCTGGGATTTTTGATTATCACTCCAGAGTTTCTTTGGCTTTCTATTGGGTCTCCTACAAACGAAACGGTATTTTCATTAATGATGTTTTTCAGAAGAGATTCGAACTATGGTCGTTCAGTTGCATCTTAGTTGCATGTCAGCTTGGAGTAATATACATAAAATGCATGGTATCTATTCACTTTTGCTATTGAACATTTGCAGGACTAAAGATTGCATGTCGGCGGCGTGCCTTATTAATGTACTAGTTTTGTTATCATTTAGATTAGATTAAATTAGATTAGAAGTATGATCTATAAGGCTTACCGCCAAAATGCAATTTTTAAAAGTTTTGCAACTGTTTAGTTGTAGTAGTGCAACTAGTGCATGCAATGCATTTATGTGACGTTAGTCGACATTCAATCTTCAGTCCTGTTACTGTTTAGTAGCAGAGGTGAGTAGATAGATACCGTGCATAGTACTCCGCGCTGACATATAACTAAAACGCAACTGAAAAGTTAGACCATCATATGGTTTGTGTTTTGACACAAACTTATAACGATTGCGTATCTTGAAGATTCTCTTTTTCGAGTACAACGCGATCGAATATTTGCAAGTTCTTTTCTCTAAAGTGAATCATGACCCTAACACAATGGTTCCCAACTAGTGATCCGTGGACCACCAGTGGTCCGCAGAAGCCAAAATATGGTCCGCGAATTTAGAACATGGAACTTAATTCGAAGTCCGCGACTGATTGACAGTTTTTTATTTAAGATTTAACCGCTGCTCCCAGACCAAACTGTTTAATAGATGGCGTTAGTGAAGAGAATCAGTAGTACAGTCAATACAAACTGAAAAATCAGAGAACGTCGCAAATATATTCATTTTTGAAGATCACTTTCGAGCTTTTATTTGCAAACTTCAATTGTGATTATAGGTAAAAATTTCCAAAAATGAAATCAATTAAATAATCGTCAAGACTGAACGGCTGCATCGAGCTCCATAAAATTTTCAGATTTATTACTAGAAGTGTTGCCCTTTCAGAATTTGTATGACAATTCCATCTACGGTTATTGTTATTGAGAGATAATCGACTCGAAAGGTGATTATCGAAAAATTCCTAAAAAGATGGAATCAATTGAATAATCGTCAAGACCGAATGGTTGCATCGAGCTCCATAAAATTTTTAGATTTATTATAGGTTTATTAAAGGTGGTTCCTGCTAACAAGAATAATATAAAAGAGGTACCTGGCCAAGAAAAGTTTGGGAACCTTTGCCCTAACAGAACGTTCTAGGTATACTTTGTTTTTTACTATTTGCAAAATGATTTTCTCTGGGAGAACTACAGCCAATATTGAGCGGAACCACAGGTTTTCATTTCCATTTAACTGAAATATTCTCATAGAAGAGCGAATTCCGGTTGTACTGAAAACAGTATACCACTTTCTCATTGCGAATGACACACCCAGTTTTTATGGCACTAGAAGAAGGACTATTCAAGGACAATTTCAACAATGTACCATACTCAAGAAATCAACCCATATATTCTTCTGCTACGTGCGGTGCCCCACCGGGCTGAACTGAGAGCTAGTGACCCATTGTTCATCCGACTCAAACCCCGAGACATGTTGACAAAAACGCCACAAGTCGACAGAGAAGAGTCCCTCTCACCATAGGGATCGTTGGTGTTCTGTCTCCTGGGTGTGTCATCCTTAACTCTTCAGGGTTGCTGCAGATGAACAGAATATGTTCAATCGTTTCATCAGTACCAGCGGCACAGGGAACAGCCAGTCAGTCACATTCTATTCAAGTGTTTATTAAACAAATGGCTTGTCATTGTTCCAGTAACTAGACTCAGCTGTTTCCTCTTAGGAGCCAGTAGTTTTTTGACCTCAGATACAGAGGACATTCTCTCATTGAGAAGCCTTGATCGCCTGAGACCACTTCTTATGCCCATTCAGAGGAAAATTTCCTGTCTAGCCATCTATTAAAGAAGTTCTTGACAGATGTACGACAGATAGGCAGCGCCGGTCCCGCACTAACAGAAGCTAAGCGGGCTCCCTGCTTAGCAAGTATGTCTGCCTTCTCGTTTCTCGGAAGCTCTCGCAGAGCCTCCCTGCATTCCTTTACTAGGAGTGAGTTAACCCTTTCCTCAGAAAGGGATTCCAGAGTTCCCTGACTGTCACAACAAATATATCTGTGTTTAGCGGAGTACCCTTTGCGGATATTCTCCAGTGTGCAGGTCAGAACAGCATACAGTTCAGCCTGCACTATGGAACAATCCTTCCCTAGGGGGATGGTCCCACAATTCCCATTCCAGTCCCTGTGAGCATTATAGAGCCATCGGTGTACCAAGTGCTTCAGGCACAAGAAGCCTGTTAGGTCCCTGTCAGGAACAATTACCCTGTAGGGTTCGGCGAAGTAGAAGTTGGTGATCGCGTGGTCCCCTTCCATGGAGAAGGGATGCGTTGGCATCCTTCACCATCTTGAGAGCCCTCGCGCCCTAACAGTTCTCTATCGCGCCATTGTCCCAAACTCTAAGAGCTGTCTTCATAGCAACCTCTGTAACTACAAACTACAAGGTGTAAAGGAGGTGAGCCCAGCAGACACATCATGTCTGCCGTAGGGGTGGATATCAGAGCGGCTGTGATGGTTAGTTGCGTTCCTCTCACATCTGGTCATAATGGTGCGGCTACAGTTCTTCCTCATGGAAGTCCACCATACCAGCTATGCGTAGGTAAGGATAGGCCTCACCACTACAGTGTACAACCAGTGCATAATGTGTGGTTTGAAGCCCGATCCCTCACCAAGTACTCCCCGAGTAGACCAAAAAATTACATTAAACTTGCTCGTTAGAGTCTCAATGTGTTTGTTCCACAGTATTTTGAGGACCAGTGTCACACCGAGATATCCCATATATTAGATTATTTGCAAGCATAAAATGCTTAGAAAACTTCATCAGTGACAAGTGTCTAGGGTGGCATAGCTTAAAATGGCTATATATCTTTTTATCTAGACCGAATCGGACAAAAATGGTAGAGGAAAAAAGTGTTTTGTTCGACCTCAAGAATCTATTAACCAATCTGTTAGAATATAAGTACAGGTCAAAGATTCATTACATCCTTTTAAATGCCACCTGCGTGTATTTTGCCTCGGTTATTAGTCCTCCGTTTTTTTTGTTAGAATAATTTTTTGTTTATTTTTTAATTATATCTGAAGTTTTATTTTTGGCTTTTTTTTGTATAAGATTGATAGGCTCTGGACTTGTCTCATTATCTTCAATAATAAAAATATGTACTGAGATTTGCAGCGGATCTTCTTCCAAGAGCGTAGACGCTTTTTCACAACTGTGACATTGGTTAATATTCGAAAGAGTAAAGACCTTTATTGCCTTCGTTGGAAAAAATTATGCGTACCAATTAATGAAAAGAAACTACTAACCTGCGGCAGAACTGAGAGCAGAGTCTCCACTGCCATTCCCGGAGTCGGAACCAGAGGCATGGTACGACGTGACCCTCTGAACGCCGCCATGGGTTAAGAACCCGCAGGTGTGTTGGTAATCCGTCACGTCGGAATCCCTGGATTCTGTGCGATGCATCCCCGGCACCCTGGAAGGCTTCGGCGGTGGAGACTCCGACAGCAGGGAGTCGTTCTCATCGAACAGCTTCCTCTCGGCGCAAGGGGAAAGGGTGGGATCACTGGTCACTCGACAGTTTCTGCCCAGAGTGTTCGAACTGACCGAGAGCGACAGCTTCGCGTGTGTGGTTCTCGGTAACGAGTGCGTGGAAAACTTCAGATTGGAAGAGACGGTCTCGGGACCAGCGGACCTCGTCATCAGCGGCGATTGTATGACACCGTCCGCACTATTGCACTTTTCGTGGGCCACCCTGTTCACTTCGTTCGGCGTGAGCGAGTGCGAACGCTGTTTCTTCGACGGAAGACGCGGTACGTTGTCCCTGGTGATCCTTGTGGGCGAGCCTGAGTTCCTGCCAGGCAGTGAAGGGTGCCTGGGGTGCGAACATCCGATGGGCGTCGTCGCTGGGGACGTCAGTCTACTTTGGGGTAGGGGCGTTGGGTATTTGCTGGCATAGAAGGATAACGGATACATCCTGTTTTTCGGGAATTGGATCCTGGCTCCAGAAAGGGACGTTATGGGTTTTCCGGAACCCACGTAGAATGTGATGAGGTCTGGAACGGTATCGAAGGCGTCATCTTCGAACTGAAATAATAAGTAGATGTTATTCATATTCGTTTCAAGTGTTAACGCTTCTCAGGGAATAACCAATATTATTAAGAGGTTCTCTGATGTACCATATCAATAAAAAAGACGAAGTTGATTTAAACAGCATTGTTCATTGGGGGCAGACGGCACCACAAGAAGTTTTAGTGGTTCACTATTGAAATGAGCTACACTGTTTAAGGTCAAGTGCTGCAGTCAGTCCTAAGGCCATCAAATCTGAACCAGTAGAGCACGGGAGGTTCTCACTGACGAACCGATCCTGTAACGTTAATAAAAATCCAATTATTTTTGTATGTTGCAAAGCATGGTCCTTCTTTCCTTTGGGCATGGCAATGAACGACAACTCTCGGATCGCTCCGCAGCGTGTCTAGTTCGCAGCACCTCCACATTGACAAACCAGCAATGAACGACATAAAAAATTGTTGCCGTTGCAGGTTGCAGGTTCTGTTCGTCAGTGATTTCGAGTCTTTATGAAGAGTACCCCTACACGGCGAGTCTTTGACTTGTACATATATTTTAACAGAAGATTCCTGAGGTCGAAAGAGGCAATTTTACCCCTTACCATTTTTTCCTATTCGGCTCGGTTGAAAATATACAGTCAAGAGAGTTACATCTCACAAACGATTCAATCGAATGGAATGATTTTCGGAATATAATTTTTCATTGTGATGAATCTTCTTCGAACACAAAATTCTACCCACATTTTCCTGTAATTTCATTATGACTGCTCTTTATGAAAATAAAAGTATTCTTCATATTTTCGCGTATTATGCTCCGTTTTCTAGTATTTTGATTTTCAAAAATAAAAAATATCCTTGAAATTCCAAAAATTGAATACTTTGGCGGAATGCAACTGGTATGTTCAAAATATCCACAGATGTCATAGATTTAGTTTCAGATTTTGTTTTTCCAGAGGTGGCACAGCTCATTATAAAAACTTAAAATGGCTTTATCTTTTTATCGGAAAAAATGGTGAAGAAAAAAAGCGTTTCTTTTGACCTGAAGAATGTACTTTTGAAATATATGTACATATAATATCTACACATAAAACGAATCTTGGATTTATTGTTAAAAACCCAAAACTAAAGAGCTGTCTCCTAGTAGGAGAGCTAGCAACTTCGAAAGAAAAATAATTTCAGGGAGGCTGATTTTTTAGTAGTTCAATTATATGATACTTTGGACTTAATCGAACAGAAAACGACAATCCTAGGTTTTCCCCCATAGGGTAGGTGCGAGGAGAAGACCAATTTTCAGAGATATTGCAAAATGTTCGTTTTAACGTTGGTTTTTCGGAAAAAAGCGTAGAAGTGATCCAAATAAAATTTGTAAAACATTGAATCCTATGTACGCGACGTCTTTGATCGTATATATGTTAAAATGTGTTTGGGTTTGCACAAGCTGATAAGCAACTAAACTTATTTTCATGTAGGCTTGATTTACAAAGGTTCAGACCTAAACAGCGACAGAGAACAGGACTTTTCACCAAATCGTGTACATTTTCAAGACCAGATAAAATCTTTCTTCTTTCCGAAAGGAAAGCTAACTTATAACAAAGATAAATAG
This sequence comes from Coccinella septempunctata, assembly GCF_907165205.1. Classification (NCBI taxonomy): domain Eukaryota; kingdom Metazoa; phylum Arthropoda; class Insecta; order Coleoptera; family Coccinellidae; genus Coccinella; species Coccinella septempunctata. The sequence goes on from NC_058192.1 coordinate 20,010,508, forward strand.
TGATAGAAATAAAACAAAATATAGATTGTGCTGATCAAACAAAACATTTTCTCAGAATTCATTAGTTTCAGGGATCATCTATGAGCCAAGAAAAATAAAAATGAATTTTTTTCTTTGAAATGTACGTAGAACCATTGAGTCTTACTAAGTTGAATACTCCAAAGGAAGAACATTTAAAATACACACCTGAAATTGGACCCTTTCGTATACAGTGTCAGGTTGTATGACCAATTTATTGATGACGAAATGAAGAGCTTGGCCTTTGGTCCTACATGTAAGTACGTAATTTCCAGGTTGCGAGGTACAATCTCTAACTAGAAAACCCCCCTCTTCTCGGACTATATCTTCAGCTCTAGACCTCGGTATAGCACCATGGTACCAGGCATGCGATCTCAGGTCCCTGCTGTCTAGCGACAGCTCCCATTCCAAGGCTTTCTTGAGCTCTTGAGCGCTCATGGAAGTATCCGCCATGGGCTCCTGCAAAAAAAAAACCTTATAGTACCCTATATTTTTCCGTAAAGGGAAATATAATTCGAGTTTTATGAGCATCAACGTGTTCGAAAATTATACTGGTGTATCTAAATATTTTTTCTACAAGCTTGCGCTTTAAACCCTTTTCCCCCACACATTTTTAGTCGCAAAGAGTCACTTTCCCAAACGGTGCGGGAAAAACTCCTGCTATTTCTTTCCTTCCTGCTACGCATCATTCGAACAACGAACAACGGAAGTTTCTTGCAGGCCCGGATCTACGTTTTTTTCTGACCGGGGCAAAAATTCATGATGGCGCCCCCCCCCCTCTAAGGTTCTTAGGAAACATATAATTGCATATTGGTGATCGCGATTTCAACCCGAGATATTTTTTTCACTAATTCGAGGTCGTTGATTACGAATATGCAATTAAATTTTTCCTAAAATGAGTACTTTAAGAAAAAAATAACTCTTATTTTTTTCCCATTGTACCATTAGAAGTTATTGTTTTCCCAAAGTACTCTTCTTAGGAAAAAAATGACTCGGGTTGAAATCGTTCGAAAAATAAAAAAGTTTGTTTTTACAAGAATGTCGTTTGCAACCCTCGCTCACCTATCGTTTTTACCCGCGCTTTACGAACGAAATTATTCCGAACGAAATTAATTTTTTCAGCGACATATATCGACCCGGGTCATTTTACTTATTAATTCGAGGTCGTAGATCACGAATATGCAATTTGATTTCTTGTAGGATCAGTATTTTGAGAAATAAATCACTTCAAGTGCAAAATTTCGAAGAAATTGGTCAACTTTGAGGAGGTGTAGCAGCCAGAAAAAAAGCACTAGTCATATGCTGATTTTTTTGTGATAGATTGGTTCTTTGCGAATAGAAATAACCTCACTTCATTCATCTACCGCTAACAGTATAGATTTTATAATTTTGTCCGCGAAGGTCCTAAATTTCCGATTTTCCATCGACCATAACTTGAAAACTTAATTTTTGAAAAATATCTGTTTGCACATTCGTGTTCTCCGCCCTCGTATGAGTGTACAGTACAATTTGGTTTTGATCGGAAACCAAAAATATTTTTCAAAAAATCCATACAGTATGGAAAATTTGAAAAATTTTCGATCTCTACGATTTCCACCAATATTGTTGTATTTACTAAATCGAGGGCGTAGATGATGAATATGCGAACAGAATTTTGTTAAAAGGATTAGTTTTTAAGTTATGGTCCATAAAAAATCGGAAATTTTGGCCCTTAGTTCCAGATGAAATTGGGATGGGTAGGTAATGCCCCAGGCAAAGAAATTACTGGCTCTATGCTTGCGACACATTGTAGACATATCCCATCTTTTAACCTATTTCACTCAAGTGTGGCGGTCATTCCTAGATGACTGAATAATACATATTCAGTTAATTGATCCTTCATTGATTTTGAAGATTTTTGGCATAGTCAAGGTTAATCATGTTTCCATTCTACAGTTTCGATTTTAGCTCTAGGAAATCAATTTTTTCCGAGAAACTAAAAAAAAAATTTCAACCTCTGGTTGATTTTGGCGCCCCCTTAAGCTGACGCCCGGGGCAAGAGCCCCGCTTGCCCCCCCCTAGATCCGGGCCTGGTTTCTTGGGCGGGCAAGTACCACTGTCCGCACTTATAAATAACTATTTCTCAACTTTTAAACTTCAAAAGAAAAAATGTCCTATATAGGATTGTGAAGGATTGATTATCAAATAACATCCAATTTCCTCTAGTAGTTTCCGAGAAAAAGTCTGTGCTTGTTGTTCTCAGAGCATTGCCAATGCTTTGAACTGAAGGTAATAATCCTTCTCGATGAAGGAAGGCTGATGGGATTCAGTGAATGATTCAAACATAGACAACGGATGCTCCAGTCTCTTCCACACCTCAATAATTCTTAGAAGAAATGAGGTTTAGGAAGGCGATTGTTGCCTTTCTCGAAGTTCTTGAAAGACTCGATGAAAATCCATAATTAAACTAAAGTAACTTATTATATGATTTTCATTAATTAAAGTTGTTTCTGGAAATTTCCTCCTATTTGATCTAAACACTTCTCACATCTTCTTCTGATAGATTCAAAAACGTTATTCAGAATGAAGGATCATGATTCTAGTTTTCAATTGGTCCAAATCAGAAACAGGTATTTGAAAAATAGAATTTCTCAATCAAGGCCAAAAAAAATAATGATTCAGATTTTTAATAAATTGATTGAAAAACCACTGGCAGAAGGGTATCAACATCTTTAATTTTCTGATACCACCTTAATCTCTAAGGAAACAAATTGTCTTCTCTTGAAATTGTCAGACGTGCCAATCGAGACACCAGCCAGTTGACATAAACCACGGCCTTCTAAAGACAGGGGGTTTAGAAGGCCGTGCATAAACCCAAACGTAGGTTCGCAGAGCTTCTTTCATCACATTGGCAACATTGTATATTAACTTTGGGGTTCTCTTCTTTAGTTTTGGTCGACCAATTTCTTCTTTTAACTCTATATCTATCTGTTTCACGGAAAATGCTAACACATCTCGAAATAGTACTTTGATGAAAAGTAGAAAACGTACAGGGTGTCCGAGTTAAAGTGTCCCTATACCTTATTGTGGAAACTAAAAGAACTAGAAGAAGAAGTTAATGACAAAACTTGTCTATAATCGATTGAACTTTTATTTTTTATAACCCAACTTAATACAGGGTTATTTTTTATAGCCCAACTCGCGGGTGCTCCGTTTTTTCCTTGTCGGTATCAACTTTCTTATTTTGAATTGAACATCCTGTATATTATTGTATTTTTGAATTCCTTGTCAAATTTTAAGGTAACTTTGGTATGACAACCATGGTCCTATATAGCACCGATTCTGAGATATTCGACTTTTTCCTAAAATTTTTAGAATTTCAATCAAAACTTAATTTTTTCAAATAGCAACCTATATTTTCTTCTTGTTCATCATATAGAGCAAAAATGTATTTCATAATACATCAATTTCTGTAAAGTAAATAGTTTCAGAAATATGGATGAAAAAGTGCATTTTCCCGTATACGGGAACCAACGATAATTAATTAATTAATCTGATATAATATGGTAACTTTGAAAACTAGCACTTATCTTATTTGTGAAAAATGTATCTGTTAGTTGACTCTCCCTTAAAAATTGAAAGACTTCAATTTTATTGGGAGCGAGTACTGATTATGAGTAAAAGAGTTTTTGTCTTTCGTAAGTCAATCTAGTTAAATAAATTTATCATAAAAATCAATCCCAACTATATAGTTGTTAGTTGTCACTGCTATGTAACAGTAACACTGGTTAATAATTATCGTTGGTTATTACGGGAAAATGCACTTTTCGCCATATTTCTGAAACTATTCACTTAACAGAAAAAATTTAAATACATATTTTGCTCATTTTAATCTGCTCTATATGATGAACAAGAAAAAAATATAGGTTGCCATTTGAAAAAATTAAGTTTTGATTGAAATTCTATTTCAATTTTTAACATTAATTTTTGAAGACCCTGTATATCAGATTGTTAAAAATAGAGATGTATCGTATGATGCAATATGTTGACAAGAGCTGGGCAAAAATTGGTTTTAATACATTCATTAGAAAACTAGTATGTATCAGCTATTTTAGTGAGCACCTACAGCTGTCAAAATTTTAGGAATAAGTCGAATATCTCAGAATCGGTGCTATATAGGACCATGGTTGTCATAGGTACTAAAGTTACCTAAAAATTTGACAAGGAATACAAAAATGCAATAATATACCTACAGCGTGTTCCATTTAATATAAGAAAGTTGATAGCAACATGGAAAAAGCGGAGCATCCTGCATTAAGGTGGGTTATGAAAAATGAAATTCCAATCGATTACAGACAAATTTTGTCATTAACTTTTTCTTCTAGCTCCTTTAGTTTCCACAATAAGGTATAGGGACACTTTAACTCGGACACCCTGTACTGTAACAATGAGCTTCTGTCTCTGTCATCACATTTTCAATATTGTCGATCAACTCTGGGGTTCTTTCTTTGGTCGACTACTTCCTTCTTTTCTATGAACACTATTTACTATTGTAGTTTTACGGAAAACGCTAACACATCGCGAATAGTACTTTGGAAAGATTGACAATGTACTCAATGTATTGTCTACAGCAACCTTTTGGTATTCAATCCTGAATGCTGAATTATTTATCAACAGAATATTTTCATTCGCCTTCCTTTTTCTTCTTTAAGAGTTACACAGAATATCGATGTTCAAAATTCCATAACCTACTTGACGTCGAATTTTTGGAACGCACACTATTTTTCCGCACATCTCGGCTTAGTGAATAGTTGTAGAAAAGATCGATTGGGCCCAGAAGTAGAGAAAATTTATTTCCTCTCATCGCATTTCTGGCAGTGTCCCATCACAAAGAATAATTGCCATAAATTCCAAACTCTGTCGACGTTTTCATTCCACCGAATAATCACCGAGAGCCATCGAGACACACCTTTTGCAACGGCTCTTAACGGCACTTTCTTTCCAACTTTTGCCGTCGTCTCTTGGCATTTGATCGGATTTGCACGGCGCCGATCCCATTGTTCCTCGGGGACCATGCCGATATTGAAGTTCAACTATTTCATTACGCTTCGTTCGGTTCCCGTCTCCGGCACTCCGGAAGAATATCCGCTTTCATAAACTTCGATATTCAAGGGGGATGAGACGGTGTCTTCGAATTCGGCTTTGGCCGAAGGGTTGCATCGATTGTTGAAGGGTCTCTTCACGATTCGGAGTCTTTTGAAAGGAGATGAAGAGGGAATTAAACGAGACGAGATTGTGAGCTGGGAAGTGCAGAGTTTCTCAATCCTCTTTCTTTCTCTGTCTGTCGTTGCCGTAAGGCCATTACCAATAGGCTATTTCCCAGCTTACACAAAGACGCAAAAAACCTTAACTACCTCTTAAAAGACGTAGTTGGAAACCCGAGAACATTTTTTCATTGAGACACCACTTCATTCTCAGAAATAAATGAGAAATATATCCTCTGACTTATAGCACACTAAACTCCAGTTTTCTTACCTATTTTGAGATCTATTTCCTTCGAAGAAACTCTGACAGCGACATGATATAAAAAACACTTCTTTCTAGAGTTGAATTCAATTTTGAAAAATGGCCAAATACACTGCGCAAAAAATTAACGCACATTCTGAAAAACTCAATTTTAAAGAAAGTTTACTCTACATTGACTTTATAACTTATTTTTTATGTTCTCTCGGGAAGGTTTTGAACGAAACAAGACACATTAAATGGAAGAACAATTCAGGATTTCACCGAATCTTATGTGAAAGAAGAGAAATGAACAATTTTCAAAATACTGAAATGCTGATAAGTGATTTAATACTTGGTATTTCCACCCCTTGCGTTAATTAACGCTCGGCAACGACGGTTCATACTCAAAATGAGTCATCTTAAAATGTTCTGATCTAATCCTTCCCAGATTTCTCCGAGTTGGATTCCTAGTCATTAAAAGTAGCTGGATGATTTTCTGAACTTCTCAGCCTTCTATTGAGGTTGTCCCAAACCTGCTCAATCGGATTGAGATCTGGACTTCTTGCTGGTCATTCCATTCGAGAGACTTCAACCTCTTCAAGGTACTCCCGAACGATGCGCGCACGATGGGGTCTGGCATTATCGTCCATAAAAATGAAATTTTCACCAATGTATGGGGCAAATGGCACTACATGCTCTTCAAGAAAGTTCCTTATATACTTATCAGCATTCATAGCTCCATTATCAACGACCACTAGGTCTGTGCGAGCAGTCAAAGATATTCCACCCCATACCATAATCGATCCTCCCGCGAAACCAGTAGTATTCAGGAAATTGCACTGAGCATATCTTTCATGTGGACGTCTGTATACAAGGGAACGTCGATCACAATGGCAGAGGCAGAATCTAGACTCATCTGTGAAGAGAATTCTTTCCCAATGGGCCTCTTCCCAATGGATTTGCTCTCTCGCAAAATCCAAACGCGCCTTTCGATGGGCTGGGGTAAGAGCTGGGCCTCTTGCCGCGACACGAGGCCTTAAATCATATTCTCTGAGGCGATTTCTTATTGTCTGAGTGCTAATTTGCACCTCATGAGTTTGCTCAAGCTGAATTTTAAGGAGGCGAGCGGTTGCAAACCGTTGTCTCAACGAAGAAACTCTCAAGTAACGTTCTTGAATGGCAGTTGTTACCCGTGGTCTACCCTGTCCTGGTCTTCGGACATTCATACCTGTCTCCCTGAATCGCTGCAATATTCTGGACACACTTGTATGGGAAACTCCAAACCTTTCTGCAATTCTTGTGTATGTCCACCCTTCTTCTCGCAAAACTACCGCTTGGGCACATTCATTCCTCTTGGGTCAAATTGCGTGTTTCGCGTTGCATAGCGATCGAGTGTAGAAAATCAAACGAAAGAAAAACTATTGATCACTAGAATTGATCGAGAACAACTGATTTTAGAATGGAGCCAATACATTCAAAATCTGATGATATCATCTTTTTTATTCCTGCTGGGAAAAAACATCTGTATTGAAGAAAACCGTTGAAAGTGGATAACATATGCATGCATAATTCTGATAAAAATAATTATCATTGAGAACACCTTCAGTTGTAGAATAAATTTGAGATTTCCATAATGTGCGTTAATTTTTTTGCGCAGGAAATAGAAAAACGATTTTGTCCATTACTGATGTATCAACTTAGGTATCCACATGTGGTTGGCCTACATGAAATGGCAACAGTAAGCAGACTGCCCTACAGCAACAACATAGTATAGTAGAGAAATGAACAAAATGAAAATTCCACCTGGTGTAGTGTGCAGGTTTGAAAATGGTTTTTTCCGTTAAAAACACCTTGAAATCAAGGTTTAATATCTGATGGGGACTCCTCTAGCTCTTCTTAGTACTATTACTATTACTATATTTTCGGCATTGCGTCAATGAAGTCTATGAAAGTTTGGGGAATGTCAAATGACCGTTAAAGCATTGGCGAGCTGTTGCCATACCTGCGGAGGATCAGGTAAGCCGTGTTTTTGCTGTGATATTGCAGATCACACATGTCAATAGGTAAAATAAAATTGTCGATAACAGTGTGATCTTTGACAATGGGTTTTTTCCTATGGCCTCAATTGAAAAATTTCATTCTTCAAATGAATATCCTTTGGACCAACTGAAGATCAGAATGAATGAAAAACTCATCAAATCAGCGAGGATCCTAAGAAACTGTCAGATGTTTGATGTGTTCACAGCAAAGAAATGGACATTTTAAGCATCTACTTCGATTGTAGAGATTTCTGAAACCTGCTGAAACCCGTCCTAGTAAAAATCATTTAATTAAGATTCTTCTGTGCAATTTTGAATTTTACTCAAATATTGGCTACATCAATTAGATATCTAATAATAGAGAATCAATTTAGATTCTTACTTTTATTTATTGTTTATAATACTGAAATAAGTATAATAAGTAAAAAAAAAACACAATATGTACTTCGATTCTTTCAAGATTCATGTCAACAAACCAAGAATTTTTCCAATCGCCTTAGATTTTCTGGATTCTTGTCCACTCTCGATGAAATAAATGCTCATTGCATTTCGAAAGAAAGTAAAAAGCAATCACTTTTTAATCTGCGTGAAAAAAGTTCCTTCATACACAAAATCACGCTTTATCTTATTAATGTCATTTTTAATTGATTTTGTTTCAGAGATTGGGAGTGAAAACCCTAAAAAGTTTATTAAGAAGTTCACATAAGTTTTTCATTTTGGGACATGAAGTGATCCAAGCAAAGAATTACGTTCAGACTAAGAATAACACCCTTGAAAATTCCGCAGACTAATATTTTCGACGAATTTTTTGAGCGCACGTTATTTTTCATGAACTAAGCCCTCTGATATACCCACATAACGAAAGAATATGTTCGAAAGCACACCGCACTTCGATGGTTTCGATATTCAGACAGACAGAAAAAAATCGCTATATAGGAACTGGTTCAATCGGCGGTAGTAATTACTGAAAAACGTTTCAAAAATATCGCCGGTCATAACTGAATAAATGCCTCTTACTTTGCGGGTAATATTGAAGGCATTCCGGTTCTATAAATCTTGTGCTGCCGTTGCGGTAATTGGAGCTATTATTTTGTCACCCGTAAAAAGAGGGAATCGGTTGATGAATGGTCATAGCGGAAATGGTTTCCAGTTTTCTTATTGTAACTTTTCTCCGTTAGATTTGCTTAAATCATGCGTTTGTCAGATAAGAAATTCTAGGTTATCACAAAGGAACCGTCTACGGAAGCCAGGATCTCACCCATCCTCAGAGATTTTCCACGCATCATACATATGCATTAACTTTTAATTTTTCTGAAATAAAGAAGAAGGCTCTTCATGGATTGGGTGCCATCTGGAGGATAGTTCCGAAATACAGAATTCAGAAAAAATTCCAGTACTAACTGTAACCTCCTTGGAAATTCGTAAAAAACCAAGCAATTTCTTAGAGTTTGCAATAATCTACGTTGCCGGTGCAAAAGCGATTTATTTCAATCGTTTTGTTTTCGTCAAAGAGTTACATTAACACTATAACTTTGTCGATAGCAAAAAATGATTGAGCTAATGATTGCCACAAGGTGTATTTGAAGGTGAGGCTTTTTTTTTTCAACAGAAGGTAGAACTGGTCAAAATGAAGCGTTACACCAAAAATCACCTAAACAAAACTTTCAAAATGACAAAGTTGAAAAAAAAATTGAAAATGATTACTGAAATAGATCCTAATACGACCGTAGACCGTTTGTTAGCTGAATTATCGCAAAGCAGTGGGAAAAAACTTATCTCCTCATTCGACCATGTGGTTTCGTTTAGGATATTGGCTCGTTCTATTATTTACGTGGCGATGAAAATGGAAACTTAGGATTGCCGAATTGTTGTCATTATTTTTTAGTGACTTACGCGATTTCATGAAATGGCTCATTTCAATACCAACTGACAGAAGAGACTTAGGATACAAGTGTAAAAAATAGAATAATACTTCAAAATCTCATCAATAAAATACGTCTAAATTATTCACGAATTTTTTCACAATGGGCATCACAATCTTCTTGTTCGAACATTCCAACGATCGTCGTAAAAATGGGATAAAATGGGGAAACATCATAGCACTTTTTCAACATAACTAACATGAGCACTTTCAAGAAACTGCCTCGATTTTCTAATTTTTTTTTTTCACCCTAAATTGCACGATACAACAATTATGATTCTCTCAAAAGTGACCTGATGCATCTAGTCCGATGAACTTGGTACTGAACTAGTCATTGTCCAGCCATATGCTCATGTTTTTTTTCGTTTTTGCGATGCTGGAGTCACCTTCCACAGTCCCGTACTTGAAATTCAATGAAATTTTGTCAAACTTCTAGGGGTTGTATCTCAGCCATCTTGGATATTTAATATGGACAAATTTTGGTTAAACGACTTATTTTGACGAGTTCTATCTTCTGTAAAAAAAAGACGGTAGGAATGATCGAACGAAAACTCTGAAAATAAGACAATAATGATTTTGCTTTAGTTCGTTTCGATTACTGGCCCTATACTCCCTTATTTATTTATTTATAGCCCTGGTGTATCTAAACCATCCCTAGCATCACCCAAAAATATAACGGAGACCTACACCAGAGTCCAGATATTTTCATGAAATTCATTCTCAGAGTGTTATCGAAATTTTTTTATGTTTTTGTCAATTTTTGCTAAACCGTAAGTATATATAAATGTGTTTTCAAATGGTATACTCAATAAATCATAAAATTTTTTGTTTTTTACTTTAATATGACTTTCGTCATACGAGGGAACTGTTATTGAAGCTACGTTTTCTTTGGTTTTTTTCGGAAAGATTCTACAGAGCATTTTTACCACGGACACGAACATTGAGCAAACAAATACTACCTAATGTTTCATCAATATATGCGCATGATATTCGAATACAACAAAGTATAAGCAACGCATCGTATCCTCAATTAATTCTATATAGGAGATGGTAAATATCAAAAATGCACAATTGCGAATTTCATTTTCATGAGTCCCATTTGTAATCACTGTTTACTAAAGTTTCGATAAAATGCACCTTTTCAAGAGCTCAAGAATGCAGATCACTTCGAACTCAATCATGGCCAATGTAATCTAGTTGTGACAGGGGCGGATGGGACCACCGGGAAACCGGGAAAATTCCTGGTGGGCCGGTCGATTGTTGGGCTAGAGGGCTGGTCAGTTCGTACAATTTTTTTGTCTTCGGCGGAACATATTTTACGTCGATATTTTTATTTTTTACAAATAATGAAAAACAATTCAAAATGAATGTTGGGAAAACTACCAATAAATATTTGTATGTTTCAATAAGTTTTGAAAATAATATTGATAAAATTAAATTATTCCTGAACAACTGGCATAGACAGGGTGGCTTGAAACGTAATGAAATACAGAAGTTGCAAAAAACTCTACACGTGATTGTATGATTATTATGCTGAACTTGCCTTATAAGAATGTTTTAAGTTGCCAGTCCATGGGACACGGGGTGTGAAAGTAAAGTTTAGTTATGTGATATTAAACCTCTGTTTTTAATATCACACTACCAAACTTTACTTTATTACTTCATTTAATATTATTTGACAGAAGCTTGCTCGCTATAGGAAAAACAAAATCTATGTCGGCCAACTTAGTATTTGCAATTCAATTATGTAAAACGAAAATCTCCTAAAAAGGTTAAGGTTATTGAGAAAATATATATTTTCTGACAGGATAGGTCTCTTCTTTGAGATCTCGCTTCTCATATAATCTACACTGAAACGAGTTATATAAGTATTCTTATTTCTCAACAAAAAATCTGTACTAAGATATGGGATTGTGTTCTGGGGATGCAGCTCCAGTATACAGCTCCTTTTCATTATACAGAAAAGAACCATAAGAGTAATGAGGCATATGAAATTCAGAGACACCTGCAGGGGTGTTTTCAAGGATATGCAGATTATGACTATATATGGATTATATATCTTTGAGTGTCTAATGTTTTTTTTCAGGCACCAGGATGAATTCAGGTCCAACTATGTCCATGGATATAATACAAGGACGACGAACCTCACTTATCCGTCTCATCGGCTTACAAGTACAGAAAAAGGTCCCTATTATATGTGCTTAAAACTTTACAATAAACTACCAAATACATGCAGATTGTCTAGCCTGATAAAATTCAAACATACTATAAGGAAACTCCTGATTAAACTGGAACCATATTCACTTGGCGATTTTTTAAATTGTAACAACTTGCCAGAGTTTGTTTAAATTGTATATACTTACATGCTGAATGCTGATATTGACATCATTTCATTCCTCTCTATGTAATTTTACCTGGAGATGATTTGAAATAAAGGAATTATTTATTTATTTATTTATTTAAAAACTCCTGCAACTCAATTTTCTTGTTTCTACAGTCAAAATTATCATTATTATAAATTTTTGTGTTTTCCACATCACGAAAAACTAGCAACATAAGGCGTGTTTAGCTTAATGGCCCTTCAATTAGTTGCAGTATCAATAGTTTATAGATTTTATTCAAGTTTTGAATAATATGTATGAGTGTTTCTTCAAAATTTATGTAGGTACAGTGGATGTCTTACGTAAGTGGGTCACTCTAGATTGCAACTTATTCGTTTAGCAAAATCTTGAAGTGAATAATTAATATGATGATATTTCAAGGTATATAAAAATATGATATCGAAAAAACTATCTAACATAATCATGGAAAGCTATTATGGTAAAAAACTAAAAAACAATTTTTCAAATTAGTAAAAATTCTTCAGTGTCGACTGGCTTAGAAATTAATGGTACATATAGATACTATTTCTAACCTTTTTTTTCATTTTCCACCAATTTCATTCAAAATTACCCTGAGGAAATTTGAAATCGAAATTCGGAAACTATGCATCCGTGTTGGGTATGATTCAAAAAATACTTGATGTCAAATGTGAGAAAATTTGAAAATTTTCATTTTTTCAACCATACCTTTAGATAACATGGATACATTTTCCGTTGATTCTGAAATAAATATAAAACTAACATAATGCAGATTGTAAAAGGGGTAGTTCATTTAAGGGTCGATTTATGGTTGAAAAACAGTGGGTCTTTCATATAATATTTTGTTTTTGTTTTGTTTTTTCCTTCTTCTTTTTGTAGATTTATTCCCGGTAACGGGATACAGCAATGAATGAATGAATGAATGAATGTTTTTGACCAGCCCTTGTTTATATACAGCTTCCTGAAGAAAGCATATGAAAAGAAATGTTCAATTTTTTTCTTAGAAACCAGAAAACGTACAAAAATCAAATTGAGTAGTTGTTCTATATAGGCATTAAGAAATTTTTTGGTGTTTCCTTATAATGTCTGCATGCTATCCGCCAACTAGGTGAAAACTTTCACTTAAAGCAGGTAATCAAAAATTAATTTCTCGAAAGTAGGTATTATATGAATAAGGAAAAAAAATTCTCGCGAAACGATTTTAGAGGTGTTTTTTAATATCCCTTGCAATTATATGGGAACATGGCCCAATTTTTTCATCGCCTTCTTGCTCCCAAAATAAGTCTGCTCAATTTTTTAACAGTTTTCTGAATTGTAAAAAAAAATTGAAAATTTCTTTCAAGGTTCCATCTTTAGGGGCTGCTCATCAAAATGTCTTTTTCATGGCAACTCATGCTAGCTACTCCACTGAACCCCCACCTTAAAAGTACTTTTTTCGTTCTTGAAGTGGGCCGGTCTGGAAGAAAATTCCCGGGCCGGTTCGAGGTAGCCCATCCGCCCCTGAGTTGTGAACATAACAATTGAAATATTTTCTGACCGACATAGACCATCAATAGTGGATTAATAAAATACTTTTGGTTTCTTCCGACGAACTGAAGGAAAAATAGAATTATGCTAGGACAATTTTTGAAAAAACCTGAGATCAAAAATTTTAAGAGAACTTATTTTGTCAAAAGGATGCGGTTTCCTACGTGACAATAGTTTCAGCATTTTCAACATAGGCTGATTCGAACACAAAAAGATGTAAACTTTTTGGGCTAAGATTTTCACCAAGAACGGTGCATTTTGTAGGCATAACTGTCATTACTGGGACGAGGAATATAATCATAGACTATACTAGAAGGAAGTAAATATGCTATGATACAACCAATACTTCAGACATTGGAAAGCACGTCATCAGGGTGGAAGCTAATTTCCTATGTCTTTACCAACATAGTTTATTCACGATTACATTTTCGACGACTTCAGAGTCTCGATAACACCAATAAAAACACTCACTCTTGAAATTTCTGGTCAATTTCCGCTAGACCGCCCAGGACAGAAAGGATAATTCTCTGGTGGCACTTATGACATGACATTGTATTTCTAGGATGATTATTCTTCGATTCACTAGCTGCAGGACGAAGGGTTGCGACAAAATGAAACACGTACCTATCTAAGGAATGATTTACGACGGGAAACGAAAATTGGGAGTAGAGTATATTGTGCAAATACAAAGATAGGAAATGTGTTTCCAATATAGTCACGATGATGTCGATTTCCGTTGTTTATCTTTGGTTTATTACCTGGATAAATATGTACACGGTTTTGGACGATAATGAAGAAAGATAAAAAACTTATTCTATGAAAAGAATGTGGAAAAAGAGGAGAGAACGATCAGGCGGCATCATCCATTTTCCGATAGAAATGTTTGTTACAGGAATGGTAACTTTCTTAATGCCAAAAGACTCAATTTCCAAGATAGCATTAATAACGTCATGAGCATGGCACCATTTTGGTCCTTTTCCATAGAGGACCAGTCCAAAGGATTGTGAACGATAAGCAGATGTGAAGTAATGAAATGATTCGACGTATGTCGAAACACATACAGGGTGTCGCAGGTTACCTGTCGCACTTTTATACATGGTTATTTCAAATGTTAATCCCCATAATATCCCACATTGAAATGTCAACTTTTCTCTTCAAAAAGGAAAAACATGAGTAAATATTTTGTAACAATACCTTTTTCTGAATAAATTGTTGTACAAAATCAATTTTTTTTTGTTTGATAAGAAAACCTTCTTTGCTCTTTCTTTTAAATCCGCCACTGTCTGTACTAAGAAGAAGTAAGGCAAATTTCAATAGGTAGGTATATTAAAAGCTTGACACTAACTTAAAGAAAATGATTAATTTCTCCCAAATACTCACTGACTATTTGTCATTACTTTTTGATATACAGAAAAATCAAATGAGAGTCTCAAAGTTGGAATACAAAAACGCCCGAATATCAAGAAAATGGAACATTTTGGATATAGGGAACCCTTAAATGACTCCACTTATTTTTTCCTTACAAATTAACATGTAGGTGAGTGAAAAAAATTGTGTTTCCATTTGAAAAAAAATCGATTTTTGTCCTTTTTTGTATTCCCACTTGGAGACTCTTATTTGATCCCAACGTATATCAAAAAGTAATGTTCTCTACATAACGACGTAGAATATCTTTTCGGTAACAAAGCTCAAGAAAAGAAACAGATCTGAGATTATGCGTTGCGCTTTTATGAAATCCTCCTTCTACAAGCCCCCATTTGTATTTTTTTTTCAAAAAACACTAAATAATACCTCGGAACCGTCACAAGATGATTATAGAAAAATGTCCGGGAGAGTTAAATCCCTTTTCACTCAGAAGCCTCTTAAGTTGTATCTGTAAATGGTAGCAACTCATTTTTTTGCGTGAAGATATCATGCCACAGATAATAGTAGAGAGATGGTGAGATGAACATTTTGAGTACAGCAATTCTTTTACGAACCGAAAATTGGCTTATGCCTCCCTAATCCATGGGAGAGTTGAACAGGGGGGCGAGAATTAAGTTTGTTTATCAGGAAAAACACTGAAAAAAAAACAATTTCCAATGACCAACGATTGTCTATTGTCTATGTCAAGGTTTTCATCATCAGATATATCAGCGTATGAAATAAATATTTTCTATTTTAAAGTCACTCTCACTTATTTCCGAGATGTTTTTTTAAATTTTTTGAACCTTTTTATATTTTTTATATTTATTTCTATTATTCAATTTTCTTTTTTTGAAGCAAACTAGTATCTAAGCTAAGTTCGGGAAACTTGGACCACTGATTATGTCTCCCGACCATAGCATGGGTCAAGTCTCTCGCACTCCTGTAAGTCTATTCAACAGATGTTTTCTTGAAACTTTCACAACTATTAATAAAAAGGCTCATCGTTTGTAAAACGATATTAATGAATGAAAGCAATTGAACTAAATAAAACAACACACCTATTAAACTTTTTAGACAGTGTAACAAACAAAAACTATTCAATTTCTTACATCCTAACAACAAAATCACGTTCAACCCTCTCACTCCCGAACTGTTCTGATGGCGGCCAAAATGGAGTCGCCACTAGTTGTGCCTTTTTACGAGTATGTCGCAAGCTATTTTTATGATACTGGTAGCGCGAAATTTGAGTTGAAATATTTGAGGTGGTTCAAGTCTCCTACCTGAGCAAGTCTCCCGGACTCCCCCCACATAAAATGAATGTGGAATTCAAAAATACATCCGAAAATGTCATAATATACAGGGTGTTCCATTTGAAGTAAGAAATTTGGCGCCATTGGTATTTGAAAATATTTCAAAATGAAGCTCTAACTGACTTATATCTTCATAAAAAATTTGGAAAAGATCGAATTATTATTTCTCCATAAATTTCTAAAGGGGGGGACACCCCGTATAAAGTAGGTACCTGATTCTTGAGCATTTACATCAATATTTTATTTTGAAAATCATGGTGCTTATTAGAAAAATACCAATTAGGAATCTCAAATGTAAATTTCTTGTAAGAGTTATTCATATTCATTTTTATTTGTTATACAGACATGGATGTTTAAAACGACACACAAAATTAATCTAGATCATTAGTGGCTGTACAAAAAAATGGCTTCTCACGTGATTATTATTATTAAAAAAGTTATTGAAATTTGTGCTGGGTTGATTGGTGGTAAAAGAAACAGTCATAGTTTTGCTCACAATTATGGTTATAATTATCATTGTTCTGACGAAATTACGAACAAATTATTGGCCTGCATTCTGCAGGCCTTTCCAACGAATTAATTTGCACATAAAAATTTTGTTAATTATTCAAGAAACAATTTTTTTAATTACCAGGATGTACAAGGTAACCTTAGGAATCTTAGGATAACATCAGCAATAAATCTATTTGAAGAAATAATCTGCTGAAAGACTACCGTGAAACTATTTTATGCCTTAGCTGTTTTGTTTGTAATCAACTGGCACCTAAAGACCGATGAAAATTTTCGAATGATCCCGGTATTTAGAATAACACTGATTGAATCTTTCACCTTGACCATCCATGCTAATTACAGGATACAGGAATATAATTTATGAAATTAGCATGGAAAAAAATACCTAACGGATCAAATCATTTTTAATTGAGGCGCACGTGGAAGTGAAGGATCTGTATACTTCAATTCAGTTCTTGACAAATGCTAGATTGCATGGCATCAAACATCTCAGATGGATCATGTTAATTGATAACTGGAACGTGTTGAACTGAATTTAAGAAGATTTCGTTATCAGGAGTTTCATAATCTAGCCCTATCAGTTGACGCCGCTCTGATACATGTATGTATGTATCAGAATGTTTTAGAGAATCGTAATAATAGCTTTTCTCGATATTGACGAACGATAATAGTGTAGTGCAACTTTGTGAACAAGGAACAGGAAGATGGGAGAGGCAACATACGAATTCACAGGTGAGTTATAGAAAGAATTTCTTTGAACAGCCAAGATAGTTTAGAAGGAACACGAAATTAATTTATGTAAAGGATAGAGTACCGCCTGTTAAATCATATCATTGCTCTTCTAGGTATTTCTTCTTCTGTTGGTTCAAATGTTGTCACCTCCAGTGCCTACTATTCGCCTAGGGCAGTTTTAATTTCTACCAACACCATGGTTGTTATGAAGTAATTTCATCGGTATAGAAAAAGTCTTAATATGGATTAACATTTTGAAGGTCTACGTACAAGAGTATACAAATAATTCTAATCAACAAATTATACCGTAAGAGTATCTTCCCATTGAAATTTTCTGGAAAGTTAGGTACGATATGAAATTTCTCTGGGGTCTTTGTAACACAGCAGTTGGCATTGAATTATTTTGTACTCCTGTTGCTAAAGCATAACATAATGGAATTTCAAAATTGGCGCCTCCTGCATGCGAGAATCATAAAATCGAACAAAGTGATAGTTTGAGAAATAGCCGAAATAGACATACAGTTGGTACTGTTGGTAGAAAGTTATAATAATTGTGTTTTGTTGCAGCCCTTTTGATTAAAAACGAAGATATAGCAAATGATGTACGGAAGATATGTGCGCCTAGCCATAAAAGCTACGTCTTCAAAAGTAAAGCTGCAAATACTATAATTCTCTCCAACAAACTCTATACTTAAAATATATAGGGTGTAAAAATTCAAGGGATGACTCTTCGTCAAAAAAATAGTGTGGGTCTTTCATGTAAACTTTTTTCAACAACCCCTGTCTAGATACTGATCCCTGAAGATGACTTCTGAAAAGTAATTTTCAGAAACAAGGAAACTGATAGAAATGAATTTGAGCAGACTTTCCATGGGTGTGAGAAGGCAATCTTGATAAAATTTGGTGTTGATAATTTGATAAAACAAACAAACAAACTGCAATATAATGATGTCTGGTGTATGTCGGTTAACGTTGATCCTCGAATCCATAAAATAAATTAGTGAAAATTGGATTGATTCATACAGCTTTTTTAACAAAATTTATTGAATATCTCAAACACGAAAATATTTAATGAAAAAAAATTTTATATTCTGAACTCAGAATAGAAACGCCTTTAAAATGTGGTATCTCTCACTCCATCTTACTTAAAATATAGGGGTTGGGATTGCAAGACTAACAGTGGGTTTCATAAAACTTCGATTGTCCGATCAACGATTTGACAGTCACTCGATTTCTGAAACAAAAACACTGAAACCTTTTCATTGTTCATTTCAATTGAGAATAATTGAATGGACATATAAACGTCATGATTTGATGCGAGAATGATATTCTGAATGATCACAATTGAATTATCGATTGAAAACAAATTGACGTCTAATCGTCAATCAAGTGTTGTTTCCCCAATCAAGCTTTATGAAACCGGGGGTAAGGGTTGAAACGATAAGGTTTTGAGTCTGATCTTAGAACTTGTCCCCCTAGGAATCAGAAATCGACGTATCTGAGCGTTTTGATATAATTCGGTTTTGTCGACACTGTTTCGTTTTCAATGGCCCACTCTGTATAATGTGTAGTCGTTAGGTCCACCAAATTTGTATTGGTGATTCTAGTTCAAAAAAATATAATGGGTCGATCGGACCCTTGACACATGATCGTCATCTGCCTTTAAGACGTACAGGGTGGGCAATATTCGTTGTCTACTGAGGGTATCTCGGAAACTAGAATATCTAGAGCAAAACCGATGAAATATTTCCTCTCTTTTTCAGGGAAACAAAAAATTTTGAACACCGTAGTCTCTTACGATTCTTCGTTTTTGAGTTATTAGCAAAAAATAAGAGTTAGACGATTTCAAGAAGTTCTCATAACTTTTTTGTCTTTGGAGTTACAGATCTGAAACTTCTAGAGGCACTTTTTTACGTAGAATACACTGACGAGATCAAAATATTTTTTCATTTCGAATCATAACGCGTTTTTTCAAATGCAATCTTTTATTGAATTTGATATTTTTGAATTGGAAAAAAACTTTTGTTAATAGATTCTACGTATAGAAGTGCCTGAGAAGGTTCAAGTTTCAGATATGTATCTTCAAACACAAAAAAGTTATGAGAACTTTTCGAAATCGTCTAATCATCTAATTTTTTTTTTATAACTCAAAATCTAGAAATGATTTCTGTTTTCTGATTTGGAAAAAGAGATCGAGAATGTGTCATCCGCTTTCTTCTAGCTGCTATAGTTCTCGAGATCCCCTCAGTAGACAACGAATTTTGCGCACCCTGCATACATCCGTTACTTCCAAATCTTATGTTTAAGAGAGGGTTCAAGCAGGGTTACTTATATTGTGTTCATGCCTCGTTCCTAGAACTAAGATTTAAGACGGGACCAATCAAATGCGCGGATATACAGGGTGACTCTTTGACTCGTACAAATATTTCAACAGAATATTCTTGAGGTCAAAAGAAACACTTTTTTTCATGGCATTTTCAAAGCGTCTGGCAAGAGTTTTGGCCCATGGAAAGTGTCTGTCACTTATAATACAACTTCTTTAGAATATTATTCTTTAAAACATATATAAAAATCAGCCAAGTGAAAATAAGTTAAGTAACACTTATTTTTAGTTAACTTTGCCACCTGGTATCTGCCCAGATGTCACTCGGCAAGCTCCACAAGTTCGCAGGTATTCAATGCACATGAGACTATACTGAGATCCTAAAGTTTCATCTATGTGAAAATAAGTTTATGTCTGGTCCATAGACATAGAGACATGGACTGAGCAATGCCAGCATGAAATTGGCTATTTATTAGAAAGAGAGAAAAGCTCGTCGGGACATACCTTTCTCTTTTTTGTTCACATAGAGGTGAGTGTAGACCAATCAAAATTCTAGAAAAAGACAACTGCATTCCCGACGTGTTTTTCTCTCTGTCACTTTTTTTGACCGTATTTCATGCATATATATAAAGGGAAGGCACAGTCCATGTCTCTATATCTATGGTCTGGTCGCTCTGGGATTTTACTTTATTAGCCATTTCAAAAACCCCTTCGAACGGTTCAAAATGTTCTGTACTGTTCTGTATCAGTTTCAATGTTTTCCTCAAGATTCAGTCTTGCCTATCAACTTTCCTTTGAACACCTGCTCGATTTTCTAGCCGAAGAATGCGGCAGTAAGAAGAAGGAAGAGGACGCCCTCGACTATGTCAGGATGGGCATGGGCGAGTTCGGATGCGTGTTCGTGATTGTGTTCATATCCTGCATGGGCTGCATCGTCGGCCTGTCCGAAGAGGCTGCGTCCCATCTGCAGAAGTGCATCGCAGGGGGTCTCTCCGTGATGACGGCCATGCAAGTAAGTATCTACATTGTTCATGAGATTACTGGTTAGTTAGTTAACTGCTAATTGTCCGGATGGTTGGGTTGATCACGAACTAGCTACGGTAGCATAATTCTATCCTGTCTACCGTTTTCCATGATCACGATTTCATTCACCCAAATGTGAGCACTCATTGAAATTTTTTCGATCACAATATTTTTTTATGAACTTTGTTCACTACCAAGTGAACGAAGTTTTGGGATACTGAGCAAAATGAGTTATGAAAGTAATCAAAATGCAAGTACCAAGCTGAGAGCAGGATATTAGATCAGTAAGGTCTTCTATCAGGCTGCTAACTCGAAGTGTCACCAACTTCACTCTGCTGTTTTTGCCAAACGGCTTATGACAGCGCATTCAAAATTTGACATACGTTAGTCTGTTATGTTGAGTTCAATACCACAAAAGGACATAGAATATCGCAATAGAAGAGATATGCAGGGTTTCCACGCCATAGGTCAGCGGTCGATTACTCTAGTTCTATTAACTTTATAAAAAAGAGTTTCAAATAAAACTTTCCTCTCTTTAAGTAGAGCATCTCCTAATATTATATAGAACTTTACAAAGTGTTTCGTTTCTTCTGCACAGCTATCAACTTCGTTATTTTAAATGGAACATCCTATATATTTTTACATTTTTTAATTCCTTGTTAAATTTTAATATGAGTTTGATGACACAACTATGTCTGAATTCTCAACGATTTTCGAGAAATTTGACTTTTTATTTATATTTTGACAGGTTAAGGTACATAAGACTATAGCTCCATTCCTATTATATGTAATTGATTCAAATTGATTCAAACTTGGACTGTGTCCAGTCAATAAATGATATTATATACAGGGTTCACGAAAACGTAGATCCATTATCAAAACAGTAATTCATCAAAATCTGTCAAAAAAAAAACAGTCCAAATTTGAAACAATTACATAGAAAAGGGACGGAGCTATATAAGATGTCTAAAACACTTGTGTGTGCACTTGTCACTTTTTGCAAGCATCAACATTTCAGCAAATCGGGGATATGGGATCAGTTTCGTGGCGGCGCCACCATGTCATTTGCTTCGTTCTATCCTTGATCAGTTCAATGATAGTCTCTCGTTTTATTTTGTTTTGCGTTGATATCGAAAATCGATCAACGAGTGCAAAATATGAACTGGCCCATTTTGTCAGCTGTTAAGGATTATTTGTGATTTACAGTTTAATTTTCGTTGTGAAAACAAATCTGTCGATATTTCTACACTATCGAATAAGGGTTCGAAGGAGTATTTATTGTTCTTCTTCAAGATAATTTTCGTTTGACAACTTGGATTCGTGAGGGGGGTAATTCAATATGATTTTAATAAAACACAGTTGATTGGTCAAAGATCATATCCAATATATTCAGTTGACGGAAAGGAAATTTTCAGTATATCTACCCAGGAAGAATATTTGAAGAACAGACTCGAATAGATTTATGTATTTCCTATTCTCAATACATGCTCACAATTCACATAAGGTATTTCCAATAAAGTTCCTTTGAAATATTGCTGAAGTTGCCATAAAACTTAGCTATATCCGTCTCGAATGTTCGTTCATCTGATTTGGTTCTGCCTCAAATTCCAACAACACCGAATTCTTAGCTGCAGTTCTTGATTGTCCATACAGAAAACTGAACATACTGAACGACATGATGAATAAATGAATGTTCTACACCCCTTTCTCGAAACTTATACATTTTCACACACCAATAAAATCGCTTATAAATACGACATATTCGTTAGTCAAAGGAATGTATTCAAATTATTTTCAAATATCAATTGACAATGCTCTGTCAAATTCTAAACAGCGCTACCTACAGTGGGAAAAACGAAACTAATCTCATATCCCCACGAAATTAAAAACAAAATCGAATCATCGAATACACGAGAGTTTTAGACATCTTAGAGCTATAGTCCTTAATGTAAGTACCTCAAACAGTCAGAATGCGTATGGTCCGTATATACACATTTGATAACCGAAAGTTACCAGAGCGGTTACTCTGGTGACAGATACTGAACCGAATTGTCCGGAAATCGACATTTACGGACTGCCCACTTACTAACCAGAAGAAACCAAAGTGCATATACGGACCACAGCCAATATTAATAAAAAGTCAAATTTCTCGAAAACCGTTGAGAATTCAGACATAGTTATGTTATCAAACTCATATTAAAATTTAACAAGGAATTCAAAAATGTAATGAATTTTAGGAGATGCTCTACTTAAAAAAAAGTTTCATTTGAAATTTTTTTTTGTTAACTTAATAGAATTAGAGTAATCGACCACTGCCCTATGGCGCGGACACCCCGTATAAAAATGGGATTCCAACGTAACAGTGTGATCTTATATTTGGCAGGAAAATCGCAACCAGCTATTGTTCGCGAGCAGCAGCACTTAAGTGTGAATAAAATATTCGTGTACCGGATCATCATACATTACAATGATACTGGTAGCATCGTAAAACGCTTTGGTTGTGGCCATAAAAGAACAGCAACATCTCCGGAAATGATCCAGAAAGTGGGATGCCGAATTCAATGAAATCCACGACAAAGTGCAGCAAAAATGGCTGCATTTTTGAAAATATCACGTGAAAGACTTGCTCACATATTCAAAACAAAGCTTGGATTGCAGCTTCTCAGAATATAAAAAGTAAAATGTCTTACAGCGGCGCAGACAAAAACGCGGCTCGAAAGATCGAAGTAGTTGAAATACGATTGAGTTGCAAAGCATAGGGAAAATCCAGTGCTATCCAAAATTTAAAGGGAAATACATATTTCGAAAACGAATGGATCAAATAGAAAAAATTGTATACCTATGATGAATTAAAATTAAAAACCTTTCCGATAAGGTATCACTTACATTCTTCCCCATTCAAAATTAAAAGGTTAAGGATGTGAAACCAAGGGTTAAAGAAATATGGTTGTGAATTTGATTTCAAAAGTTGTCATCGATGGCTTTCGCAAAGGGAACAATAGGTTCTAAAATCAAATCACGACAACTTACCGTTGTTATGGTTGTGTTAATGAGGATAATAAAATCTGGGCTGCTATTCTCGAGTATTCGCAATATATGCGATCGTACGCATCGAAAAACGTTGTGATGTTTTTAACAGCAAATAGCAGAGTTTTCCAGAGTTTCACATTGTGTTAAGCCCATATGAAAGCACACAATGCTTTGGTGAAACTCTGGAAAACTCTGCTATTTGCTGTTAAAAATATCACAACGCTCGAATGCTCGAGAATAGCAGCCCTGTGCGCCGAAACTCAGCTGGTGGTAGCTTTAGCAGTTTTCTGGTACAGATCGGTGAAAGCAACACGAATCCTTCTGCCCGTGCAAGTTCAGGAATGTTCTTAGAGAGGTCTGGTCTATTTTTCACCTCATAATTGGATACTGGCCTTTCCCTATTCTCGAACTATAGCTAAATTATAGGTACATAGATTGTGAAATGCACCCAATTCATTATAGTAGGTACTCTTGTTAAGCAAGTGTTATCGAATATTTTTAGATTTTTGGTCATATTTCTGGTGCTCATGCGAATCCTGCAGTGACCGTCAGCGCTTATCTAATGAATGTGATAGACGGAAGGAAGGCTGTCATCTACATAGCCTGCCAAGTTTTGGGCGGAATCACAGGTTATGCTGTTCTGTTGGTGAGTTGCAATATAATCGTTAGTTGATTTTTTTATGCAGAAAAAAACTATTCCAGTTTCTCACGCCCAAAGACCTCACCATGTCTGGATCACATTGTGTCACATCGCCCAATCCGAAGATTACAGTTACACAGGTAAGGAATAGACTAGAATGGGCTCTTAAAAATGTCCGAATAAAATCACACTAATGTTGTTGTTAGTGATATACGATTCGATAATGAAGCATTTAAAAGTCGATAAAAGGACAGGTCCTAGAACATAATGCTATAATGCTATGGTATATCACTACATTTTAGTGGTCCCGATAGTCATTATTTTAACTGATTAATATTTTCATCGAATAGTAATGTTAAATGTGACATATAGTTTATGGTTTTAATTTTTTTCTCTTCAGGCTTTCTTGGTGGAAGTTGTGATAACTTTCATTCTGGTTGTTGCCATTACCTGCTGTTGGGACCAAAGATGCAAACATAACCTTGATTCTTTCTCAGTAAGAATTGGCTTTGTCGTTACAGCTTGTGCTTTAGCTGCGGTAAGTGTAAAATCCCAATGTTCATTGATTTACTCACTAGCACAAAGATCACTGCGATGGTTTATCGGCTTATTTTTTGTGAAGGTTTTAAAAAAAATCTATTCTTCGAATAGAGAACACTAGTGGGACTTCAATACTAAGGGCTGCCTTTCAAAACACTGTAGTTCAATTATTAATTATTCATTTCCGAGAACTTAGGTTTGTTTTACGTGAATAACGTATTATATCATATATTTGAAGTGGTGTTAATCAAGGGCGGATCCAGGATTTTTTTCTGGGGGGGGCACAACGGGCAGACGAGCAAAAAATCAACTGTAAATGTAAGAAATGAACTTCACTTTTATTTTAAAGCGTTCAAGTATGTATAGAAAGATCCGTCCGTCTGGGCACGTGCCCCCGTGCCCCCGCCTAAATCCGCCCTTGGTGTTAATTCTTTTTGTCGCTAATATTAACAACAATTATTGTTATTTGTTCGATATATCTTTGCACCAATGCTAATACAGTACATAAAATATTTTTTTATGTACCTCTCAAATTGATGATTGATACCTCATTAATTACTACTTATGTATTTTTTTAGGGACCTTACACTGGAGCAAGCATGAATCCAGCAAGAAGTATAGGACCAGCTCTTTGGCATAAAAACTATGATTATCTATATGTAAGTTCCTTTTCTTACTCAGTGAAACTATTACGATAATTATGATTCGTCTTCTGATTCTGTTTTTTATCTCAAAGGAAATTTTAAGTCGATATTTTTAGATAATGCAGCTCTCGAGAAAAAAAACACGACAGTGCTGAAAATTTTGCAAGAAGGATAGTTTTTTGAAACCTTCGAAAAATTCTAAATTCGAATATGTCATATAAGGATTGTCTTGAACCTGAAGTTGGCTCGTAATTGATGTTTTTTTTCTAATACAAGAGCAGAAATAACTAATATTTTAATCAATAGTTCAATATTAAAAGCACCATTGCACGATTTCAATGTTTTAGAAGCACCAAAATTAGGTTCCAAATAAAATTGCGGAAAACGATACTTGGCTCGCTTAATTTCAAAAGTGGAAAATCATATACAACTATACCACGAATGATGACAAATACTGAGCTAATTAACGGTCTCATCTTCAGTAAAAAACGTAGTCCATCACAGAGCAGAAGTTGGAGATCTCTTGGCTTACCTACTTGTAGCATTTGATTTGGGATGTTTACGATATATTTTTCAATGTTTTCTAGATTTTCCTCTGAACTTGGCATTCGTCATATCTTGTTGTGATTAATTTATGTCAATGAAACGCAATTTCTGCTTTCCATTGAACAATTTTTTTTCTAATATCTTCTTTATATCTTGTGCATAAAAATTTCTTTCGTTTTAATATTCAGCTCCATCCAGCTCGAAGGACTAACATATTCGATACGACTCATTTATTCATTTAAAATTATGGGCGAATCAATGTTTAATTCGCTATCAGTTATTTTGGTGTAAACAACATGTTTCTGAACGAATGCAACGCAAACGTCAATTACCGCGAACACTATTACTTTCAAGGCCACGTTATTACATACGAGAATGAAACGCAGTTCTGCCAGATAAGGAAATGAAAGAAAAAGTCCAGAAGAAACGCGGCGATTGTTTCAATGAACTTGAAACTTGTGCTCAAATAGGAAAGACAGGTATCGATCTTCCTTACGACGAAAATAGAAGTCAGTCATCGGTCATCGTGCTACCTGATGCAAACAGGTAATCTCTGTAAGGAGGAAACTAGATGACCACACGAGAGCGGAGATGACTAATGCGTATAGCATCTACCTATGTTATATTATTTAATATGAATTTTTACCAAGAGGTTCCACGAACCTCGTTTTTCAATCTCCCATTATTTGATTGACCACATTTTATTGTGGTAGATGTATGGTACGACCGATGATCAAACGTCATTTCCTTTGAAACTACGTTTTAACTACTAAACTACAGTGTGAACTACGAGTTTGCGCAATCCTACTGTAAACAAACTCTATAATTCCCTATTGCCACGATTGAGCTACGGCATGCGACGTTTTCACGAACCTAGTTCAGTTGTAGGTTATCTATGGTCACTTGAGAGGCAATCAAGCCATCTTCGACATTTATGATCGCAAAATAATTTCACCAAAAATTGTCTATAGTATAAAATATTCAAGATGGCTGAGTTAGAACCCCTAGAGTTTCGACAAAATTCAATAAAATTTCAAGAACGAGACTGTGGAGGTGACTCCAGCATCGGAAAAAAGGAACAAAACATGAACATATGGCCGAAGAATGAATTGGTTCAGTACATCGAGTCTATCTGATTAGTTACATCAGGTCGCTTGAAAAAAATGTTGTATCGTGTGATTTGGGATGAAAAATGAGATTTTGAACGGATGTTCTATTTTTTTGCACATAGTCTTGAGTATCTTTTTATCAGTTGGTACCGAAACGTGCCATTTTATAAAAGCGTTTAGGTTTCTAAATAATCTGAAGAATTCGGCAATCCTGAGATTCCAGATTCCATTTTCATTTCCTCCTAATAATCGAACCCATATGGTTGAGTCAGTCATCACAAGATATGTTTTTTCCCGTTGCTTTTCGATGATTCAGATTACAAATGATCTAGGATCGTATATGAGGATATATTTCAGTAATCATTTTTAATTTTTTTCAAGGTTGTCATTTTTAAAGTTTTGTATAGGCGATTTTTGGTGAACTGCTTTATTTTGATCAGTTCTATCTTCTGGTAAAAAATCCTCACCTTTAAATACATCCTATAATCGAAAGTTTTCGTCATCTTTTCATTATATTAAGAATTAATTTCACATAAAATTTTCATAAATGCCACGGGGCAGCGGTCGATCACTTTAATTCTATTAACTCTCCAATAAAGAGTTTCAAATGAAACTTTCCTCTCTTTAAGTAGACCATCTCCTAATATTATCTAGAACTATACAAAGTGTTTCGTTTCTTCTGCACAGCTATCAACTTCATTATTTTAAACGGAACATCCAATGTATTTTCATATTTTTGAATTCCTTGTTAAATTTGAAAATAAGTTTGATAACACATCTATGTCTGAATTCTCAACGGTTTTCGTGAAACCTGACTTTTTATCAATATTTTGTCAGTTTCAGGTACTTACATATAAAGGACTATAGCTCTGTCCCTTTTCTATGTAATTGATTCAAATTGGGACTGTGTTTAGTCAATAAATGAAACACTGAAAATTTTCTTTGTAAATAACCATATTATATACAGGGTCCACGAAAACGTAGATCCATTATCAAAACAGAAATTTATCAAAATCTTCATTTTTCTAAATAACAACCCATATTTTTTTCTGTTTATTATTTAAAGATTTTTCGTTCGCTTTTAGTCGTTTTAAATAATGAAAAAAAAAATAAGATTTGCCATTTAAAAAAAAATTAGATTTTGATGAATTTCTCTTTTGATAATGAATCTACGTTTTCGTGGACCCTGTATATAATATGGTTATTCACAAAGAAAGTCTTTAGTGTTTCATTCATTGACTAGACACAGTCCAAATTTGAATCAATTACATAGAATAGGGATGGAGCTATAGTCCTTTATGTTCCTTAAAATGTCGAAATATTAATAAAAAGTCAAATTTCTCGAAAATATTAAGAATTCAGACATAGTTGTGTTATCAAACTTATATTCAAATTTAACAAGGAATTCAAAAATGTAAAAATATATAGGGTTTTCCAAAATAACGAAGTTGATAGCTGTGCAGAAGAAACGAAACACTTTGTAGAGTTCCAAATAATTTCACTCTACTTAAAAAGAGGAAAGTTTTATTTGAAAGTGTTTTTTGTAAAGTTAATAGAATTAGAGTAATCGACCGCTGCCCCATGGCGCGACACCCTGTATAAGCTATATTAGGTACTGTAACGTTTCATTGAAATTCAATCAGTAGTTTCTGCGTCAAAAATGAAAAACTAATAAACATCCACACATCCCTACAAACTTTCGCTTTCATAACATCTATTTGAATTGGAAGTAATGAATTTTATCATGAAAACTCTGTCTTGTGCAAGGTTTTGTAGAATATCTATCCATAAAACTGACTGAAGAAACTCATTTTATGAGTTAGTAATCAGAGGTACAGTCGATTTTGTTTTAATATCTAGATTTTCAAATTTACTGCATTCAACTTACTAACATTTAACTTCTTTCTGTATAGCATCGACTATAAAATAATAAAAATATCTTTCTGTAGAAAAATTACTAAAACATCATTTTCCAGCATCCGATTATTGGCGCTAGCATGAAGACAGTTAATAACAATTTCGCTGCTATTTAAGAGACGAAATGCGACATGGATGGATCGTGTTCATTAAGTTGTCTCTAGATCGACGCTATATCATGTTCATAACGATAAGTCAAGCGTTCAAGTAGAGAAATGACTTGTTGGAACATTAAGTGGACACTAACGAAGCGTTGGCTCGTCTAATTATTTGGTTCTGCCTCTTAACTAACCCAGGCTACTAACCTAAAAACGTGAGAGGAAGACTTTTAATGGGATGTTATACGCCTAACCGGGAATTCGATTGCATTTTTCTCCTATTGCTATGCCGAGTCGCAGGATTTTCAATGATTTTTGATTAATAGAGTTGTTGGATAGGATATCATAAAGCAAACAGGAAATTTTCACCCACTGCAAATAAATTAAAAAAAAAACATCGAGCTTTTCGCTTATTTAATTTCAAAATACTGAATAAAAAGAAAATAATATCTTCAGGGACGAATTTCAGGGGGCTGTAACTCTGAAAGAGGGGGCCTGCAGCCTGCACAGTTTCTTTGAATGAGAGAATTTAGCACTGTCCAGGAATTTCTTGATTTTAGCGCTCTTTGATATTTGACTGGAAATTTTGTTTTAGTTTGTTTATGATTATTTTTAAGTATTTCAAAGATGTATATACTTTTGTATATATTTTGTATCAAATATTTGTCTATAGTGTCTATATCTGAGTATAATTCCGAGTAATTAATTGTTGTTTAATTTCGATTTAGAATTATTTTTATATTTGTGTCGATTTTTTTAACACATATATGTTTCTGTTTTATTTCAGATTTATATTTTTGCGCCACTGATGGGAGGAGCTATATCTGGATTATTCTATAAGTATATACTACTGAAGCCACAATACTGAAACAATAGTGTATCTCGAAAATATTATTTTGTAAATAAAACGATTGAAAAACCTGAATATGTGAGTTTTTTCGTAGTTAAACTGAAGGCATTTACTTACCATTATCAGATTATTGAGACTTTTGCTCTGAATCACTTCCGAGACTGTAGTCAAATCTGTCCTGTAAAAAAAATATTAAATCAAATTGGGAAATAGATAGTGTATATATGAATTATTGACATCATTGTGGCAATATATCGATTTACTGCATCAGTTATGCAGAATCGCGGTATTCTATAACTATAAATGAACTTAGTACCTAGACCAAAAAAAGGGTTTAGTGCTGATATTGATATGCACGATATGTGGTATATTTGGACGTATCTCCAACTAGACTACCCAATAGCCCAATACTTAAGGCTCATTGTTTTTTATGTTTGAATGCCCGGAGAGAGAAAAAAAAACTCATGTCCCCTAGTTGGCGCCTTGAACAGAAAATTTTAGCTTCTGTTTGAGATGCTGGAAATAATACCCCAGCGGAAAAAAAATAAGTTTTGATAAACCGAAATTCTTGAAGGTGTTGATTGAACAGAGCTAGTACTGCGTGAAAATCTGGTACCTGGCATCATTTTCTGAAGTTGAGCAGAGCATCAACCGCGATAATATCTATAGAACAAACATAGGTCGGAGAATCTTCTGATATGTTTTAATGGCATCTGCTCTGATCTGAGACTCTCTTGACTGAATGAACTGACCCCCATCATCAGATCAGAAGTAACGTATTGGGTTTTTCACCAAAACTTCACTGGTTCTGCTAAGGTCAACAACCAGTGAGAGAAGGAATATGGATCTACAATCACTCTGAGTAAGGACAATCAGGGCAGAAGCCAACAAATGATGATACAGTATGTATTTTCATGGGCTACAGGACATGCCTACATTGTTTTGAAGTTGCGCTGATTGGTCTAGGCCTGGAAAGAATATATGAATTAGCTAGATGCCGATCTTCAATAGTAACACTGATGAAACATTGCATACTATTATAATAAACTAAGTTGTATGGTGTCTCAAATTCGGAGCTCACTGGTAGCATCTCGAGAACTGTATGACTTAAAAAAAAATCTGCAAGGACGATCTCTCATATCTCAGATATCAGGAAGCAGATCATTCAGTTTTTCAGTTTCATATTTAATAGTCATTTTACTAGAGGTTTGTGGCGTCGTTTTCACCCTTCACATCATTCGGAAATTTTGTGTGGTCAAACAAGCCGATGACATTACTTGCATGCTGTCACTCGAAACCCTCTTAGTCTTAATTCACGAACGGAGCTGGTGGTGGCCACGTATCATGGAAAAAATCACGCCTTGCCAATTTCCATCAACATAATCCGACACTTTGCTTCGAGTGGTGTCCCCAATGGTGGTGAGTCATGGCCCTCAGGGCTCGGGCCACTTTGTGAAATAGACACCCAGCATACTGACTTATGCCGCATGACACGCGGCAGTTAGCGGTAGACCACCTATTCGATGTATATTTTGTCGGATGGCTTATCGCTATCATTTATCTACCAACATCTAGTTTATTGCTACACGAGCTGCGGTATTTTCGACACAAACGGTTTTTTTTTTCAGGAATTGCACCTTTCCAAATGTGGGCATTTGACGGAATTGGAGTGAATCGATATTTCAGCCGATGGAATTTATTCACTCACATATAAACTCACGTACAGGGTGGGCAAAATTGGTGATTCCTGAACTACAACTTTTTAACCCAACGAGATAGAGAAAAATGAATGGCATATTACGATCGTCTTCTTTCGAGAGAATAATAATGCCATTAACTGCATTCCTCAGTCTTCTTTTGTTTTCGAGTTATAGGTCAAAATTAAAATTTAGGCGATTTCAACTTTGGTCATTATCTCCGTTTCTGTTTGAGCTAGGATGTTGAAATGAAAACATTATACAGGCACTTTTTCGATAGCATTCCAGTGGCGTACTATGATTTTTCCAACAGGTTTATTTCCTGAGCTATAACATAGAGTTGTGTTTTTTCTTATGAACAGTAGTTTGAAATGACCATTTTTTTCCGTTTCAGGAATATATCAGATTAGTTCAGATTGAATGATCTATCGCAGGAATTTGGACTTAGTAAGTAAATCAATTATGATTTTGCCAATGTTTCGGAACCTATTGTTCCTTTCCCAAGGCTAAACAGAGGCATTTATTAACCATACAAAGAAATACTTACTAAGTCCAAATTCCTGCGATAGATCATTCAATTCTAAGAAGCATGGACATGAATACTACAGATTAGTTCAGATATTATGAAAAAACAACTTTATGTTATAGCTCAGCGAATAAACCTGTTGGAAAAAATCATAGTACGCCACTGGATTGCTATCAAAAAAGTGTCCCCATAATGTTTTCATTTCAATATACTGGCACAAACAGAAACGGAGATAATGACCAATGTTGAAATCGCCCAAATTTCAATTTTGGCCTATAACTCGAAAACAAAAGAAGAATGCAGTTGATGGCATTTTTAGTTTCTAGAAAAAAGACGAACGTGATGTGCCATTCATTTTTCTTTATCTCGTTGGGTTAAAAAGTTGTAGTTCAGGTATCACCAATTTATCCACCCTGTACATTGAAATAAAAAGACCCATGCAAAAAAAATCAATCCACTCGATAAATCGATGAAGTTTGTTCGTTTATAAATGTTTTATTTTGAGTCCTATTTGATTGATCTTTTTTTAATTGTACGGAAATCTTTCAGAAGTTTATGAATTTGAAGAAAATTGGGTCTACGTCATTTTATACTGGATGGAACGCAATCTGTTTTTTTACTCTAACTTTAAAATCACTTGTTCCAAATGTTCCACCTTGTAATTACTTTTTTCATCATCATCATTCAGACACATCTCTTCTCAACAACTTCATGTTTGATTTATTACCCTAGCTCGGCGTATCACACCCTGTATTTTGGAACTTAAAATATCCTATCGGAATTTGATTTCATGTATCTACTTCATGGGATACAATTTTTTTTACTGGGGGGAAGGGTGTTTCAAAACTCTTAATATGGTTTTGTTCTTTGTTAGCGCCAAAAATTGAAGTTGGTGATTTGAATTTTTTCACGTGATCGATACAAAAGGTCTATTGAAAATAAGAAGTTGTGATTGAAATTAATAAGCGCACCCTATGAGACATTTAAGGTATGCCATCAGCATATATCGCTGCGAATAGAGTCAATAAACAAACATAGGCAGTCGTAAACACAAATAAAGCATATTTGGACACATCACGTATCGAAGCACAACAATAAAGCAATCAATCAAAGATGTTATACCAGGTGCAATGGAAAAATTGAAGCTCTTTTCATTCAACTCCAATTACAATTTCTATCAGCTTTTTGGTGGAATGCAGTGCAATCTTCATTTCATTCAGTTACGAACTATTTTATGGGAAAGTTGATCCATTTTACTTATTTGCACAATAAAATAGGTATACTGTCTGCTTGAGAAAGCGCGTTCATAACTGAAAATTCAGAATGCTTCGATTATAATAATTCAACCGTTACCTCCGTAAGTTTACAAGTAAACAAATTAACCTTACTAACCTCTTGCTTTCGCCGCAGTTTTTATTGATAATGACAGTTTTCGTCGACTTGTTTGTTTTCCAGTGGATCAAGGCCATTGCCACTGTTTTGGCATCATAATCTCACTAACATCGAATTCAAATAATTATACACAATTTTGGCATTATCTGTTCAGAACAAAATGAAGAACATGCTGATGCTAGAAGTACTAAGAGTTTCTACACAGTAGATATTTTCGAGTAGATACTTCTAGACTAAGACTAAATTTCAAAGTAAAAACTTGTAACTTTTCCAGACGCTCCTGATGTATATTAGATGCAGGGCATAATAATGAAATAAATGTTTGTTTAACCAAAAACTTGAAAGAAAAACGCTGAAACCCGAGAATCGATTTTTAATTACTCTCTATTTTCTGGCAATAACATTTAGTGGCTTTCCTCAAACCATTATCCGCAACCCCAACCAACTCCCGTTTTTCGAATGGGAACATAAACAAAGTGTGGACCCGTTTGGAAGCTTGTGGAAATCTACCTTTGTTTTTTTGTGGTTATCAAAAGAAACAAAAAAGTATTTTGAAAAAAGAAATTAATAGTTTCTCAACCAATAATATGTTAAAAATTAGATCTTAGTCTAGGTTCATCATAAAAACTTGTGATGCTGTTTGGAAAACTAATAATGAAATAATATTATTTTCATAGTTAGGTATACCTATATAAAAGAGTCAGCATGATTTTATTACTTATTTTTCCGTGTTTGAGTAATAAGGATGAAAGAAGATTATACTAGGGGAGACTGGAAGAAGGGGGAACTAATTGTCATGTCCCCAACAGACTTTCATTCCCCATCTGATCTCATCCCTGTCCTCTTTCGGTTAATTGAATTCCAATCTCTTGGAGTGTGCTGGATGTACCTATTTGATAGAAATAAACCCCTGCAGGGATGTTTATCAATTGCGAATGGAGGGACCCGTGAAAATGAAGTTGATAAAAAAAACACTACATCATTTCATTTCTAAGTTGTCTCGGATTTTTAATTTTATTGGTTATTCAAATGTATTTTCTGCATATCAGTGGAAAAAGGTTAGCACCAAGGCATTGGATAAATGCTTATCATCAGCATCAAAAGCTCAAGCACGAGCCACCCCCAACATTATTCCTGTTATAATAATTCGGAAAATTAAAAGAGATACGCTACATATTATGCTTGTTCTTAGAGTGGTTCCTTTGAGTATTTAATTATAATACTCAACGGTGGTTCACAACAGTTGTGAACTGTATACAGTTACAGACCATGCGCAGACAGATTTTCGCTATACCTAAAATGGAATTGCGCTTGCTCCGAACAGTTTACAACCGATAAGAGGCATTTTACGAACAAACCTAACCTAATATACTTAGAAAAATTTTGAAGCAATAAAAAGTAGTGAAAACACAACCTCCTACAAGAAGACGCCACAAGCCAAAGAATAGAGATAGATAGAGAACATCTCATTTTAAAGCTTTTTGAGTTTTCTTTTAAGATAGATCTGCCATAAGTTATTCAGATCCTTGACAAGAAACTGAATATTTCATTCTGATCGTCTCATTCAATTGTATATTAAAATAGCAGGAAATCATTGAAATTAAATGTTCGAATTGAGCTTCAGTCGTTTTGCCGACACTTTTGGAGGGATTAACAATGAGAAAAACACTCCAAAGTTGTAGTTTCGAAGATTTCAAAGGGTTACTCATCCATACTGCAATTTCCAGCATGTGTATATTTCACAATTTCCACAGCAAGCTCAAACATTCTTCCGTGGCTTAGTAGTTGGTAAACATTTAAATAAATAATTGTCTATTGCATATTGGCTCGTCATAGACGACAGCTGATGCAACTGAGCACCAAAATTTACATTGTACATACATTTCTAACCTATCATATCTTGTTTTTTGAAATATTAAGCATAAACAAGCAAAGACACTTTCTGAAGTTAGTAAGAAGAAAAGAAGAGATATACAGTTCTTGGTCATTCAAGTTGAAGAATCCATCAGACTTAAGAAATCTCTATAGCTTGCTTACTTTTTATACAATCAACTCCCTGAATTCCTCTGGAATTCTCAACGACAAAATCAATCTAGCTGTTCTACACAACCCAGACTCATTTGAATTGTGCTTTCCTTCAATGTTAATTTCCATGAAGAAAGTCATTAATCTTATGAGTAAGAATTAATTATATTGTTAATTCAATGTTGTGATTTTTTTGGCAGAGAAAATTATAACAATAATTCGATTCTGGTAAGTCACGTAGTACATGGCGCTCCTTAGGTCCAAAGCACGTCATCGCAGAGTAATTTAAAAATCGATTTCTATAAATGCAAATTAAAGTTATGCATAACCATCGCCTACGTTAAGTGAACCATGGCGTGCTATCGAAATGCATTTTCGCAATTACAAGCAGCGTTTTCGCTCACACCTACGTGTCTGGGATTTTCTCCGAAAAAAATGTAATTCACGAAAAAACTCGATCTCCTTTGGTGTTGATCTGATGCGTGAGTAATAAGACTCATTCATTATTCATGTTGAAAATAAATGAGTTAATTTGTTAATTGCATTTGATTGCTAATGGCAATCAATTATTCATTCGGAATCGATCTTGTTCGACCTCCGAATAGACATTTGTCCATTTCAGCCATTGTCACCACAAAGGAATTGAAGAAATGTGAATTGAGAAAACAAAACAAAGAAATTTTCAAGAATTATATTTCGGCAGAACTGAGAAGAAAAGTTTCCAATATTCAGAATATTTAGATGATACTCTTATATTTTTCACAAAATAATGAAAAAATGAGTTTCAAAGAAAAAAATTAAAATATGAGAAATTGTAGATTTGAATAACAGACAAACAAACTGAATGAAGAGAAAATTGAAGGTCTTGGTAAAGGTAGTACTTGGTTGGTCTCCCAGAGCTTTTCTCTTCGATGGAACACATTTAGAATGGGTCCAAATATCCAGCAATACGATAGAACTCACTGCTCTATAATGTTAATTGTTCTAGGGAGGACAGTTGTCTAGACATGTTCGATGCAATTCATGTCTTTAAATAGCAAAGAAACTTGAAGATAATATTGTGATAGCGAAACACGTGTGGTGGTTTAACAACTCATGTTGGTGAAAATCTCGGTGAAAATTATATCTAATTCTCTCTCAATTGACTTTCATCGACTCAATGGTTATGAATTCAGCTAGATATATCAATCTGGTCTTTCAATAGTGGCAAAGTTCAGTATATTTGTTTATTGATAAACATAAACATTCAACTTCAATTTGCTTGTCTCAAATGTTTCATTGAAGCTTGAAGCTATACGTCCACCAGTCACAAATAGACAGCAACGTAAGTTTGTTCCTCAATTATGGTTGTGGCTGTTTAGAAAAGCTTCTTTTCGAAAATTATCATAACTGTCCAGTAAAATGAATGAAATTTTAGCTGGGATTTGTTTTTAGTTAAATGTTTATAGACCATGTGAAACTCTTCGTATAAAAATTCAACGATAATCTAACTTGGGTCAAAAACAAAGTGGGATGACGAAATAATCTTGAAACTATTATCTCTCCAGATTTTGTTGTCCTACCATCATACTATAACTGCATTTCAGCCTCAGCATCAAATCTCTTCATCGTGTATAAAAAGGCGGGCTCCCTAGAACCTCAATCTTGATATTCAAATTGATGAGAATGTTTACTCTAAACGCTATCCCTCGATCCAATAGATGTTAATTCCCCACAGTAATCGTTAAGCTATCAGTTTTACCAACATCAACGATCTTGGTCCTGTAATGATGCCACATTATGCATATCAATTGACTTCGTTGAAGCAACAACCGCAGGCATCTGGGAAATGAAGTCTTCTGGGAGTACTGAATATACCGATTTGTTTTATTTTATGTTCTACTCGTCATCATGGGTTGGAAAGCAAGGAAACTACAGATTTGGAAGCAGTTGTAATCGATACAGCAATGACGATAGTGGTATTATTAGTTTTATTCTTGTTACTCAAGGTACATCGCATTTGAGTTGAATGCATCATCATAAATTGAAGAATGATCACGATGGATGGGATGTGCAAAGGACACACAATGACACTTCGAACAAAACCTCTTGAAAGATCTAGGTGAGATAATGTGGTGAAACTATAGCTATAAAATTTACAATTGGAAGGAAAAGTTCTCCACATAATCACAACACCACTTCTTGAAATCACTCACGAGTCATTATTGATACTTTTTTTGAATTATGAATAAACGAAAGCTTACCTAATTTATGAAAAACTATATCCAACTGGAGTACCAGTATTTTGGAGGGAACATCCGCACATTACGTATATTCCCAGAGCAATGAAAGTGCATAGCATACCACAGAGATTCAACATACGAGGATATATCGAAAAATTCTTAACCTACTATAGAACTAAACTAAATTTCAATGTCAAAATATTTTATTATACAACATATTCTCCTCTTAATTGCATACATTTATTACAGCAAACCTGCAACGTCTCTGGCCTTTCAAAAAAATGTTTCTTCTTGCTCTGCAAACCAGACCTCCACAGAGTGCCATGCCATGCCATCGATTATTGCTTTGTTTCTGGATCGTAGAAATGTACCCAAGTCTCATCCATAGCAACAATTCGGTTTAAGAAGTCTACATCGTTTTCAAATCGAGCACAGATCGAACGCGATGCTTCTACCCTTGCATGCTTTTGGTCAACATTCAAACATTTGGGGATTCATTTTGCAGCAATTTTTTTTTCATTTCCAAATTGATGTGAACTATATGATGAACGCGTTCATATGAAAGTGCTTTAGATATCCGTTATAGCCCAATTCGACGGTCTGATAAAATCATGTCATGAACTGCATCGATATTTTTGGGGACTGACACAGAAACTGACCTTCCCAATCGGTCATCATCTTCAATGGAAAATTTACCTCTTTTGAAGCTTGCAGTCCAATTTTCCACGGTCGCCTACGAAGGACATTGATCACCAAGGGTATTGAGCATATCTTCGGAAATCTGCTCACCTCTTAACCCTCTTTAATAACTTGATGATGGCTCGATACTCCAACTTTTCGATTTTCTCAATTTCGGTGGACATCTTCTTTCTTTTAATTTATCGCCTAACTATGGTTTCCTTTTTTGACCTCAAACTTCACACTGACACTTCTTATGAGTTATTGTTCGTTGCTATGGCAATGCAATTTTTTTTTTGCAAGGAACTGGTCTAGGCTAACTAGATATCAATACATCCTCGTAAAATTAATTTTATCGAATTCCATTTCGCATCTCCCATGAACAAATGCGTGTTTTGAAAAGTTTTCGAATACATTCATAATTACTGGATGTTTTTCATTCTTTGTTAACTCTGGAATTCAGAGAACTTCAACACTCTGTCCGTTGAGTAATATTTGGTTCGAAGACTGCGATTCAATTGCACATTGCACCAGCTTTGTTTCACTTCGAAAGCATCCTCAAACCGATGAAAGGACACCCAGGAGCGTTAAAATAGAAGAATTAACAGGACACAAATGATCCTCGACGATGCTCGAGGATCTTCCGGTCTGGAAGCTGAAAGATGCTCTTTTAATCTCGGCGTTAATGGCTGGAAACTCATTCAGAGTTCAGCCAGAGGGGCTTAAGGCTCGTCACGCTAGGCAAGTTATCATCGGCGGCTACAGCAGAATTCCGCTACCCCAGGTTTTTAATTTTTCCTTTCAGAAAGCGTTTCTTTATTCTCCAGCGGGAATAATACTGCGGCTTTCCTGGGGGAGTCGAGAATGAATGGAGGAGGAAGGATATTATCTGGAATCTGGAGAATAAGAGATAACCAGGTGAGTAATTTCGTATCTTCTCGGAGATCAGATGATTTGAGGTCAAATTAAATGAGTAATAAAGTTTCCACATGTTTGAAAGACAAATGAAATGTTGTTTTTTCTATAAAGGAAAGATTTAAAGCCGCGTTATGGAAACAACGAAAATGGACTATAATGAAAGATCACTCCTCAACAAGGTGGCAATGAATACAATAATAAGAATTAATTCAGATGCATACCACCCATCGATATGAATAGGTCCATGGTCGGCATCGGCTCTTCTTTAGTGAAACGTTCTCCATGACGTGGATTTTGTATCTAACAACACCAACAGAAAGCTTTTCACAAAAATAAAGAGTACAACTCCAAAAGAATTGTTGAGTATTGTTATTTACAAAATTTGTTGCAGGGATTGTCATTCTGCATATATAGGACAAACAGGTCGTTCTCTTGAGGACAGAATCTCCGAACATGAAAGAGATTCCTCCAACAAACTCAACCTTCTAAAAAAGGAAAATAACACGTTTCAAGTACACTATATTCTTTCAATTCCAACATCGATTGAATAAGAATATTAGGACACCAAAAAATTTTGAAGAAACGCTTGCTACATGAGATATTACATATTTCATATTATCCTGATTCTCCATAGGTACCCCTCAGAAGCTCTGTGGCTTGTGCGAGTTCGGAGAATCAGTTGTGTTCTGTGTACATGAGATGATATCTATAAAACAGGATAAACGATCCTTCAACAAAAGAACAGACATTGAAGGTTTAAATACTGCCTATTACTATCTTATCAACAAAATAAAAGAAGAAATAACTTGTACGAGTTCTTCAAGTTGCATGTCATTGCCATTTGTTTAGATCAAAACAGTATTCATTATTTCATTATTACTTATAACATAATTATTATGTAGGATAAGAGCAATTTCTTCTTTATTTATCAATTCTATTGTTCAGTTCTCGTTTGATGGTGTCCAAGTTGTATTGTTTATTTAATATCTTTCATGTTTCTGACCAAAAAAAACTGTGCGTAATTGTTGCTTTTTTTCCATCTTTTGATGTTGAATCGAGTACATGTATGCTGAGCCGAATTATATTTAATGTTTCTCTCACTGTTTGTGCACCATCGTATACAGATATTTATGTGATTGTTTATTGTACAGATGTTGTGTCCCATTGCATATTCTACCAAAGTGTATGGGTAATAAAAATTTTGTAATTCATTTTAGAACCGTGAAGAAGATTTTAGATCAAAATCGAAACATGCAGGCAATGGTCTGAGAAGTGATTTTTTGTCCTAATAACCTGACCTTCAACACTGTGAAGTAAATCAGTTCTCCGTTTAGTTGTCTTGACGATGGCAAATTGGCTAGTTCGATTCAGATCGCAACACTTGTTCATATCGGCGCGTGGTATGCATCTGAATTGATTCTTATTATTGAAAATGGACTAAATTGAGAAGTGACTGCAGGGAACGTTTTCCACATAAGAGTCAAGACAAAGTCGTTACGAATCAAAAGGATGTACGTAGGAATCTATTTTTTGGAGGAAATTTTGGAAAGAAGTGTAGACATTTCTCCGGCAGATGTCACATCTGTTTTCTGAAAACTCGGATATGCTTTCTAGCGAGGAAGTTCTGTATTCCATTGTGGTTGTCATCATCGACTGTGTTGAGAAAATCCTTCAATTCTCACAAAACATATTTTACTGGGCAGAGGCATATTATGATTTGGCCTTTTTTTGGTGACAAAAGAGTTAGATATTGATTTAATTTCAATCTGGGGGGCTCTGCATCTCCTGAAAACCTAAGGAGTTTCAGAAGATATAAAAGAGTTAGACCTCATCCAGACAACCCAACAACTGCTTCAAGTTTCTTGAATTTTTTTAGGGTTTCCACTCCCAATCACTGAAACAAAATCAATTAAAAAAGTGAAATAAACGATTTGCTTCTGCGTAAATTCTTGCACTAATTTGTCAGGAGCAAATCATATCGGCGGGTGGTATGCATCTGAATTTATCCTTATTATTGTATTCATTGCCTCCCTGTTTAGGCGTGATCATTCTATTATTACAAAATTATGATTTCAAAGTTCTTTATTTTCAGTTCATTGTCAGGCAACAATTTTTTCTAGTGGATTTGCTCCTGACAAATTAGTGCAAGAATTTAAGCAGGAGCAAATCGTTTATTTCACTTTTTAATTGATTTTGTTTCAGAGATTGGGAGTGAAAACCCTAAAAAGTTTCAGGAAATGCAGAATCCTCCCAGAATGAATTTCAATCGATAACTGCTTCAAGTATTTAGTTGTTGAAGATCAAAGAAAGTAACTGACAGTCTCATATTTGTCAATCATTCTGGTATGATGTGGGAATACAGAGTGAGTAAAATGTAACGCAATTTAAAATGAAAATTGACTTGTTTGAGTATTTTTCTTCATAACAGTGAATACCGAAGATATGAATGAATTTTGTGCGTTCCTTTTTAGATCCTTACTATGTATAGGTTATTGGAACTGCTATGAAATAAGAGTTTTCTTGGAACTTCCAATTCTTTACTTAATAAAATTATAGTTCCACTTCATTCCATTGTCTTTCGTTAAACTTTTATTTAGCATGTTGGACCATGATTGCACCAACAAATTTAAGGCAGGCTCAACATTGAGGCCTACTTATTTCTCCAATTTCCATTGCAGTAACCATAGGGAATCACTTAAATAATTATAACTTAACTTTAAGCCTGTCTTAAATTGGTTGTTTACGCGCTGTGACCAATGTAACAAGGATGATTTTCATCTTAATTGAAGTCTTAAGAATAGCAAATATGTAATACTGGGATATTGGTGAGTTAACAGGCATATCGATTGAACTACATCTCCATAGATTTCATTCCACAAAACATAATGTTCAAGTACATCCAATGAGATACCTGAATACCGCTAAACACAACACGCAATCATGAACGAAAATCCAGACGAAATCGGGAAATTCGTCCAAAAACCACTACGAATGAAATATAAGGGTGAACGTTCAGTATGGTTGATCGGGACACGTGACTCAGTTCGTTCAACCCTTAAACCAAATATAAACAGAGCGGTCACGCATGAGAGAAGCATCGGTTCCATCGGCGGGACTTGAGGAAAACGAAGCAACAACACTTCTTTTTGAAGTATATCCTTATAATCGCTTAAGTAGATGTGCGCTTGTAAGTGGAAAGCTTGGCGTGGAAGAAAAAGCTCCGCTTTGTTCATGCTCAATGCATTCCGATTACCTTCGCGTAAGGTTGCACTAACACAAAGCGTTGTGTTACACCTGTGGGATTTGCCTTCTCCGGACAATTTAACATATAGAACGAGGGGAGCCTTTACCTTATAACTATGTAAAAAACGCGATCGATTTTATTTATATAGGTTGTCTTCTAAGGAAATATTTATGGGCGACTTTTTTTTTTTTTGGTTGGTTGTTATCTGTAGTAATCTGTAGTATTTTGAAATAACAATTTCAACCGTTTTCCAAAAAAAAAACTATTTTAAGCACTTAAAAATGAAAAATAAAAATGGGTATTTAAAATTTAAAGCGTTTCATTTCGATTGCAGAACATTGATTGGCAACATCGACTAAAATATGCCTTCATAATAAAGGACAACAAATACATTATCTTGATGAGATAGACAAAGATGGCTGTCTATGAAGTCCGCGACGAACAAGGAAGGCCGGTTGCAGTTGAGGCTCGCCAGTAAGTACGCGCTTGTAAATCAACAGCTGATATTTTATAAACAAGCTGATTGGACATTGTTCTTTTAATTGTCTAGTAGGCGCTGTTGCCTAATCGTAAACTTGAAACCAAGCAATTTAAATTTTAAAACCTCATATTTGAAGAATGATTTTGAATAGTTTCTGCGGTGCATTTGAAGAATTCTTGAATGAAACTCATAATTATTCAGTTTAAACTTGC
Source organism: Coccinella septempunctata (assembly GCF_907165205.1). Classification (NCBI taxonomy): domain Eukaryota; kingdom Metazoa; phylum Arthropoda; class Insecta; order Coleoptera; family Coccinellidae; genus Coccinella; species Coccinella septempunctata. The sequence continues at coordinate 20,053,931 of NC_058192.1, forward strand.
ATATGCAGTGATAACCCAAATTGAGGAGAATTTCCCATTGTCTATATAAAATATCCAAGATGGCTGTGATACAACTCTAGAAGTTCGACAAAATCTCATTGAATTTCAAGTACGGGACTGTGGAAGGTGACTTTGGCATCGCAAAAACAAAACAAAACATTAACATATGGCTGGACAATGAATTGTTTAGTACCAAGTTCATCGGATTAGATGCATCAGGTCACTTTTGAGAGAAACATAATTTTTGTATTGTGCAATTTAGGGTGAAAAAAAATTTACAAAATCGAGGCAGTTTCTTGAAAGTGCTTATATTAGTTATGCTGAAAAAGTTCTATGATGTTTCCCCATTTTATCCCATTTTACGACGATTGTTGGAATGTTCGAACAAGAAGACTGTGATGCTCATTGTGAAAAAATTCGTGAATAATTTAGACGAATATTATTGGTGAGATTTTGAAGTATTATTCTCTTTTTTACACTTGTGTCCTAAGTCTCTTCTGTCAGTTTGTATCGAAATGAGTCATTTCATAAAATCGTTACTAAAAAATAATGAGAAAAATTCGGCAAACCTAAGTTTCCATTTTCATTACCACTTAAATATCGAACGGGCAGATATCCTAAACGAAACCACATGGTCGAATCAGGAGATAAGTTTTTTCCCACTGTGATAATTCAGCTAACAAACGGTCTGGGGTCTATTTCAGTAATCATTTTCAATTTTTTTTCGACTCTGTCATTTTTAAAGTTTTGTATAAGGGAATTTTGATGGAAAATTTTGACCAGTTCTACCTTCTGTTAAGAAATAAGCCTCACCTTCAAATACACCCTGTATATCAAAATTTCTTTTCTGAAGTGAAGCATTCTTTCCCTTGTGGCAACACTATACATATTCTCCGTATGAAATGTTCGAAGAGCTGCAATAATTGCACCTGGGTTGATACCTTGCAAGCAAAACGAGGATGATATCAACCTTCTATATCATATGCCCTTGTTCCGTCTCTCATCAGGCTTTCCCAAAAAGGAGTAAAAGGACGAGTTTCAATGGGACAGTTAAAATGGCAGGTTACCAAAAAAAAGTTTGGGTTCTGATTCGCAATCTTGGGAAAAAAATAATTATTTATGTAGACTTTCTAGATGAACTTCTTTAACATGAAAAATTAAATGTTTCAGAAAATTATAGGACGGCGAACAAGCTCTTGGTTGTTGTTTATACTGTTTGTACTTTTGTTATGACAAGGAAAGACCTGGCGGCTGAGTAAGTATGAAGATCGCGAAATCCAGGTTGAGCTGGATTTTGGGATCTTGGAAAAGTACACAATGAGGTGAAGTATTCATGCATAAGGATCCACATTCAGTGGTGGGTTCATGAAGAGTTCGTCAAAGTTAGGACTTAAGAAAAACCAATCTAGTAGGTAGACGGCGATCACTTCCAAAAAATGTGTTCCTTTCTCAGAATCTTAAGGATTCTGCGTAAATCTATCATGAGATGTAATGAATATATAGCATAGAATCAGGAACATCTATGTAGTAAAAATTTGGATTGAAAAAAAAAACATGACAAAAGAAGATTGATGGAACAAACTTGGAAAGCCCAAGATCGTCGGAGAGGATAGGTCCAGAGATGTTGCAACTATACCTGTAGCTATACAAGGCTCGTGGTATAGGCATAAAAATAATAATCAGCCAATACTATATACATTTACCTATAGGATACATAGGTTTGAACTGATAAAATATGGAAAAAATTGTGGTAGAATTGAATTTCAGTGTCAATCATCTGCGCACAGTGAGTTTTCCAATATTTAACTCCACAATAAAATAGAGTTTATTTTTGTGGTTACTGTGAACCTTCTTAGTTGCTATCCTCAACATTTCTTTTTTGTTTCCGCAGATATTTCTGCCATGGTGGATTATGTAATTTCGAACCATCATAGATTTGATGCGTTTTAGACCCTATGGCTTTCTCTGCTGCACAGTAAATAATCAGATGAAGATGTTCTAGGGAATTTTCGTTCTGAGACACATAGGTAGATATAATATCCTTCCTCGAATTGTCAGTAAAAGTGCCAGTTTTTTCTTTGGAAAAATTGAGTTACATCGAGACTACTAGTCTACTCATCTCTTTATGAATTTGTTTAGATAGCTTTTCCCCATTCCATTGGGTATTTGCTTCACTGATATTTTCAGATTGATGTGCGACATCATTCTCATTCTTCTTCCGTTGCTAGCTGAAGCTAGATTTCTTGCGCGAATTCTATTCTTTGGTAGGAGCTTGTTTCTAAACATTTATTTGTATCGCCATTATTTCAGCAAAAATCTGTATCGTTAAAAATTGTCTCACAAACGATAGCAAAAAGCATTAAGACAATTGCATCAATCCAAAAGTAAGAGTAAGGTATCAGGTATCAATCAATAGTTTCGAAAATAAAATTATTTTTTTCACTCATTCAACATTTTCAATTGGCAGACTACTAGGGGATTCTTGGTGAAATTCAGTTGATACTCAATTTTGTTGGAGTTTCTGTTTGAATGAAGATATACTAAATAAATTAATTTCTCATCATTCAACATGTTTACATCAATACCTTTATCTCTCAATTTCACTTTCACTTGAGGATCCAGTAAAAGCCATTTCAAAACTCTTCTCAATTACCATAGTATTAATGCAAATTGCATCAAATATATTGGAAGCATACTTTTTGTGCGCCACTCGTAACTGGGCGCGGCTTTTACCACTTTCGAAGAGAAGGTCGTAGTGTTCGAATCTGGGCTGGTCCGGTGTGATCCTTTCGATAAGACAGAACCTGTTCTTCGTGGCTCTCAAAAATTGCAGTGAGAATGGTCAGTGACTAAGCTCACACAGATTAGTGGTTTATATACGGGAGAAGATGGTCGAAGGTAAGTCTTCACCAAATGGGCCACAAAACCGAGATTTCCAAACTGTCGTCTTTTTTTTACGAGCCGTCTCTGTTGTCTGGAGGACTACAATGGGCATTAATCCTTCCTTATTGTATTGATATACCATATGGCTAACGCAACGAGATGAATTTTGTGAAAGGAGGGTGGTTCGAATATAAATTGAATATTACTTTATGGGAGGACCTTTCTGAATTGAAAGTAGGGACATAAATTAGATAAAATTATGACAGTCTCATGGAGTATAGGAAATTTACAAGAGGTGGAGAGCGCTCTGGAAAGTATCAAAAACGAATACAGAAGGAGGAATGTAAAAATTCCATATGACCATGACGTTAGGTTTCTCAATATGTACATATATGAAATTTTCTTACATCAAGAACAGAGCAATTTAAAATACTATTCGACCTGTCCGAGCATATTTAAAAAAATACTATTACTAAATTTATACTTTAAGCTGGTTATAAGTATACTTCATTCAAATTTATTTTAGCAGTCGGTTGGCCATGAAATAATTTTCTCAAGTTTTTGTAACTAGAAAGAAGTTAGATTGGCACTCATAAAATGTCGTTAATGTCATAACGCCGTTGCCACAACTAATATCAATTTTTACTACGAAAATGCCGAAAGTTATTGAAAAAAGAGACAGGGTTTCAGGAAGTGCTATTTAGAATTCAGGTCCGTTCATTCAAATAGTTATACCTTGATATTCTAAAATCCACAATACGTCAGACGGTAGCGAACATATTCAATGTAAAAGAATTTATATGATGTTTCATCTGAATCTAAACGACTTACATTTCAGCTGAATATTTCCACAATCAGAAAGATTGTGAATGAAGAGGATGACAAAGAATTTACTTCTATTGGGAGAATTAATGCGAAAAGTTTACTACAGGATTTTCGATAAATGTCATCGGAGAATAAGTTCCCTAAAATGGATTTTTCTATTTTTCATTTGGCTTGTCCTATACAATGTAAATGTCTTAAGGTACTAATAAATACCTAATTATTATTATTACATCAATGTATTAAGGTGAATAGCCACAAATACGAGCAAGTTGCCCTGTTACTTGTTTATTCATGTGAAATTTTTGTTCAAAGGTGAAGTTCATCTTAACTTGAAACTTCCTTCAATTCCTTTTACTTATATCGATGCAAGATGATTTTTGTTGAAGAATTTAACATTCTTGTAATTATCTGCTAATTCCTTCGGGAGATACCCATCCCCAACCACTGCATCATATGCATTTCATCTTCGGGTTAATATTTTTGAAATCTACAAATAATGTAAGCCAAAGAAGATTACGAACATTAACTCTCCTCGAGCTAGTTCATATTATGATATTATACTGATCTCTTGTATTTTCCATGCAAATAACTGGATTTGGTATGCCTTCAATCATTTTGTATAAACTTCAATTATGTTCGTCACATATTTTCCGAAGAGTTTCGACATTGTGATAAAATACGTAATAACAGAAACTTTTACGTAGAACGGGCAACATAGCGTTGATTTAAAACCCAAAAATGTTTTGACAAGCTTCATAACCCCACATTTTCGTACTATACAGAGTGAAATGTGTCAAATTTCCATGGCCAACCGACTGCTAAAATAAAAGTGAATGAAGTATAGGCAAAATGACAAATAACTCAATTACATAACAGCAAAATGCGAATTCTGTAGACAAGGTAAAATTATTTTATCCTTCTGAAAAAGATAAACTCTCGATATCCTATCTTTTAGAAAGGAAGTATTTCAGTGGATATAAGTTGAGGAGAGAAATTTTTATACGAGGTTTTTATATCTTTTACATTCTGACTCAACTTACTCATGAAATTGATGTTGTAGGTACCTACTGCGTACTGCATACTATTTCTTTCATATCCTTTCAGCCTTGTGATTGTGAAAGAAGTTATTTCATTATTTCAAACCATGATAAGGTATTTATGAAGAAAAAGAGGGATGATCCATAGAGCAGAACAAGATAAAACTGTTTCAACAAATAGATTTGATGAAATCTAATAAAATAGTATTGTTCCTCCAGTCCGAAGTAATGACAATTTTTATTTCCTCTTATCTGGCAGACAATATGGATCGATCCACGGCTCCACAAAATCTCGGGTTTCCGCTAGGGATTTTTCATAATCGCGTTTATTCACGTCCAGCAGTCCTGCTTTGAAACTACGGAAGAGACGAAGTAGGTCGGAGAATTTTAATTTTTCTATTTTCCCTGCTATTGTCGAAAGAGAAGAGGGAGATGAAATGAGGAGTTTTTCACTCATACTAGCTAAACCCGGTCACGCTTCGCTGCGGATTTGATATTAATTATTATACAGGGTGAGTCTTTGACTCGTACAAATATTTCAGCAGTGTAATCTTGAGGTCACTTTTTTCCTATACCATTTTTTCCGATTCGGCCCTGATGAAGATATATATCCAGTTGAAGTTTTCATAACGAGCAACGTCACCCTTGGAGAAACAAAATTTCCTTCAGACTAACAAGCTAATCTATGATACTTCACATGTGTGGATCTGTCAAATATAAAAAAAAAAACTATATTCCGAAATTCATTTCATTCGATAAAACCGTTTGTGAGAACTAATAATAATTTTTTTTTTATGAGTTTTCAACATCCTGTATCTTTTAAACCGAGGCGATTCGGGAAAAATAGTATAGAAAAAAAGTGTTTCTTCTGACCCGAAGAATCTACTGTTGAGACGTCAAAGACCTTGTAAAAGTGAACAAATAAATTTGGTCGAGATTTTTGGCCACAAATGTACAGAACAATTTTTATACAGCGCGTTAAAGAACAACTGCGAAAGATTTCAGGAGATGATTAGTTCGCATAGTTGAAGCCTCTGGCTTGTATTTTCCAACTTTTATGTCTTCTGATAGATCGAGGTCTATGAGTGGATCAAATTTCTGTTGTTATCAATCGAACATTTCTCGGATAAAAAAAGTCATGAGTTATTGAGTTGGGTTGGAAGTTGTTGCATAACACATACTTATATCTCACATTTACATAAGTTATTTTCATTTTCAAAAGGAGACTTTGGGTAATTACAATTTTCACTCCTTGATCATTTGAAATGAGAATAAACTTACTAGATATGTTGAGTGGAGGACATTAAAAAATTATAAATAAACTTCAACACTCAGGCCATAAAATATGAAATTTATTCTTGTTGGAAAATCATTATTCTTGTGATTAATTGTACAAGTTTGGATATAATACAGGGTGTTTCAGGTCTGTAATTTCGGGATCTTATTTCTCAGATGATTTTATGATACAAAGATTCTATGGACTATGACGCATTGTTTCTGAGGTACAGGGTGTTGGAATTGAAAAAAACTGCTTTTTCGAAAATATTCTTGAAACCGTACACGTTTTTTCTTCGAGTTCTGGTTAGGTATGAGTACGCATTAAAGCACATTTTTTAAATTCAAAATTTTGGAAATAATCATAGAATTTAGAATTATTGCATTTTGAAATTCTCAGAAAGTATTTATCGCAGGAAAAAACTCAAGACACTATTCTCACTGTCTCTGTATGGACGCCACTGGTTAAAACAAAAAATTATTTTAAATTTGAAAAAATGCGTACTCATAACCCATCAAAACTAAAGAGTAAACGTGTACAGTTTCAAAAATATTTTCGACAAACCATTTGCTCGAGCATTTGCTTTTTCAAAATGTCAACACCCTGCATTTCAGAAAAAATGCGCGAAAAAAATCATCTGAGGAATAAGATCCCGAATTTATGGAACCTTATTCTGAAACACCCTGTATAGTAATTGGCTGAATGTAACTGTGAGTGATTTTCCTCCTATTCATCAGCTGATTTAACTCGGCCTCATACACAAAAACCCTAGTTTTATATTGAATGGGATTACAGCATGAGGGTCATTTGTAGCTTGAGTTTATTAATAAATTTAGTTTAATTCATATCTGTAACTGGGATCGGCCTGTATAATCCGTATAATCGTGATGAAATTAATAATGAAGTTTTCTTAATTTCGTCTCCTTCAACAAAAATTCTCCTATCAAAATCTCAGCTCTACTGGAAATGCTTAGTCTTTTAAACTCTTTTTTACTGCCTGTCAAAATTAAACTCACAGCACCTATACAGAAGGTTTCAGTTATAATAGAAATCAAGATAATTCAGTATAAATAAACATGCACTTCTGGAAAAAATTGTTTCAAATATTTCTAGCTAAAGCCCCTTTGCAACAGCCGAGAATTCTTTAGAAAATTTACTCGAGATTTCATGCGCCGTGAATTCTTTACCGTTACATGAGTACGCACTTTCGGTAGAATTCTCTGTTCAGTTGCATACAAAATAATCTCTGCCGCTTTCTTACCAAAATTTGGTAGAGAATTCTCCAGAGAATTCTCGGCTGTTACAAACGGACATAACAGAGTTGAAAATTTTCGGGTATTATACTCCATTCAAGAATTGTTTACTACAGAAACTACAAAAGTTATTGAGGATCTTTTGTGACCAGATATTAAGCTGGACCTGGAATTTCAAGGCCAACCTACTGGGATGTCAATAATTCTTGAATGGACCTCCTATACATATTTTCATTCTGGCAAAGTGAAGTGATGCAAGCAAAAAGTGAAGAAATAGATTTTCCAACCCTTACAGAATTGACAGATTCATATAAATGGCGATAGGGGTGTTCTACGACGACATAGATTATTTCTCCATATACAGAGGGATTGATGAGAGGTTTGGGTTTCGTAATACAATGTGAAACACATTGCATTTTTAATGAATAAACTACTACTGAAATTCATTCATATAGTGTATTCGTACATTTATGATGAATGTGATTGTTATTCATACTGGATGATGTTTGATATTATCCAACTCCCCTTTCATGGTGAAATCATAACAACGTTATGAAAATCCTATAGGAATAGGCAGTTCTATGACGGCTTCTGTCATTTCTCGATATACAGAATGTTTTATGAAAAACTAGTTTTCTATATATGAAGGTACAATTTAGTGTTGTAAAATCGATTAGGAATATTATGTCGACATGGATCTTGGATCATCTTCTGTTATCCTCAATGAAGAGGTAATTACTCACTCATTGGTCAAGACTTCCTCATGAGAAAAACGCAGAAAATATATCCAAGAACATTCTGTATAATTGGATATTGGAGTAATAAGTTTTTTTTTTTGAAGGGGCCTTGAGCCTGGGGAGCTCAATGTTGTTTTAGGGTTACTCGCTCGATTTCAATATCTGGGATGGAGGGCCGATAGGCCCAAATGGCCCCTACCTTTCTACGACCATGAATCCATAATTTCTCAAAAACATCTAACTAATGACAATTTTTTTGCCGAAATACATTAATTTCAATATTTATCAAAAAACAACGTGTTTATTTTGTGAAACCTAAGTCCTCTCATGAATATCTCAGTATATCTGGGAATTATAAATAATATTCCTTGTCCTCACGAGCATCTAGTACAAATGAGAAACAAGTGTTTTCATAAAGCATCCAAATATAACAAAAAAAAATCCATATCGTTATGGACCACCCTGTAAAAGATCACATCAGTGTTGTGGACTCTCATAGGAGAAAACTCAAATAATATCAAAGAACACCCAGTATTTGTAATCAACAATACATCATAAGCACCTAGTAGGTAGGTATTATGTCTATCTATATATACTTGTAGAAAAACTAAATAAAATTCCGAGTTGGAAGTTGGAATTTAGTCAAATTCCGATTACAAAGTCGGAATATAGGTAAAAAAATGTTTGAAATGTTATGTGGCTCTTCTACTCCTTCGTAGTTTTCAGAATGAGCTGATTGAGATAAGGTAAGGATAGTTGATTGCGAAAAAGTTAAACAAACATCTTCAATTCAGACTATGGCTTAGAAATTCGCCCGATAACATAATAATTGTAACAAACAAGAAAATTCCACTGAACGGTTCACATTGACAGATTACCTGTCATCCACTAATATGAGCAGTCACTGCTACAAAACAATATAAATTATGCTAATATTTGCCACATAGCTTTTTACTTTGTATGCATGTAATTATCTACTTTTCTCAGCTGATTCAGCTTATTTGCTTATTCTGTAGAATTAACTGAGAAGTATTTTTTAAACTCAAGGTCAATTATAATCGTTGTTATCTGCGAATATCAATGGTTTTCGCCTCTACTCACTTCTGCTGAAACTCAACTATGGTCCATCTCCGATCAGCGCTGCTGCGAGCCCCGTTTCATAAGCGGCGCGATCCACTTCGGTACCGAAACAAGCGATTCCTGCCGCCCCACACCGGCCATCCGCGTAAAAACCAGTCCACATCAACTTTCACACAAACACAAATCGACAAAACGTCTCTCTCGGACCTTGTCACAACAACGACCGACTTAAGTACACTCAATTACAGCTCGGTCCACTAAATGGATCGTTCTCCGGGCCGCCTCTCAAAAACAGTCATGGTCCCAACGTCGTGGATGATGGCCTTAGTAGCCGCCGCAGACGCCACCGACGTCGCGCTTTCCCAATATGTGATTTCGCCTCCTCTTCGTGCCTCTGTCACACCCCCACCGCACGGGCCGCGATATTGATCCTTTCGGGGGCGCAGCCGCCCTCAATGCGGGGTGAGAAAGCGCGCGAGGGTGGGTTCCGACGAAATCTGTCGTTTTTTGCTCACGACTGCGGGATGATTGGGTGACTCGACACGGCCGAGAGGATCGTAGAATGCTGTGGAAGGTGGATGGGTCCAGAGTGGAATTCCATGGGACGGTGGTCGATCGTGGTGGGCCATGGGCGTAGGTCGGGTATGGAGATCGATCGATTATCGACGAAGTCAGATGCCAAGATTGGCCAATTTGGTCTGATTTGGAATTTCAGACCCATATTTCATGAATACGATGCGTGCATGTTACATTGGACAGGTTTACACCTCTATTATGGATACTCTTAGCTAGTCCTCGAAACCATCTTTTGAACTCCACCATTTCGCTACCGCTAACGACTGTACACGAACACATTTCTGGTCTAGAGGGAGAGTGGGGCATCAAACCACTGGCTGTGTACTATAGTGGAGAGTCAATCCTAACCTATACATCTTTGGTTTGGTGGACTCTTTTGAAGAAGATTTGCGACCGCAAGATCAAAATCAATTGCAAAGAGAAGCCTGCTCTGAGCTCTACCCCTATGCCAGCATTTGGGTGCCTACCGGGTATTCTCCCCGCATACCTCGTTTTTAAAGAGGTGGTTATGAAGACAGCACTAATGGTGGGTTCATGCAGAGTTCCTAAGAACTAAGACCTAAGAAATCGACCAATCCTATGAGAACGCCTTCTGCATTTAGATTGGTCCCTTTCTTAGGTCTTACATAGTTCTTATCAACTCTATATGAACACATCCTGAGAATCTGGGTAAGAGACGGCATTAATGGCGTGACAGAAGACTATTTAAGGGCCATTCCAGCGCTCCAAACATCGTGGAAGATTCTAATGCATTTTACTCAGAAGGACCAAGGAGGCACCTACTTCTGCTTTGGCAAACCTTACAGTGTAAATGTTCTTGTTGGTCTACATCAAATGGTCTTCGTAAGCCTCCAGGACCGAAGGCCTGGTAGACCTCACAACAATATGTCCATCCTCATAAGACCGAACTGTTCTGCAGGCAGAGCTGTGTGTTGTTCTTGACAGCTAGTAAATGTGAAGCATGAAGGGTACTCCATCAAACACATTCACACCTATTGTGAAACTTCTCATTGGGAAGCTAAGGACAAGGAAACACCCACTATTAGTGTGGTAAGAGGAAGTACTTCCTGGCAATTCACGGTATTAACTATCAGCGGATCTTCTCAGTATTCTGGTCTTAGGCCCTCCAACTTGCAGAATAACGGTGGGTATAATGGCTTCCTTACAGCCTGGAATTGGATCCGCACAAGAAGAAGAATATAATGCAACTACATATTTTCATTTTCCAGCGGTTTTTCATCTCCGAGCTTTGCCCCCCTGGTGGTACAGTTATTTCACATTTGGCATTTCTCCTACATCGCTCACATCGTCCAAGTGATGATGGAATACTGTTTCTAAGATGTCCGATACTTTTCCAGTACAACTTCAGCTGGTTGTTGATATTGATTGAATACCCACTGCATTGAGTCGACAGAAAAAGTTATCTATGAGCATTAAACCGTTCAAACAGCTCTTGTTCCCTATATCTCTACTTTGTAAGCGAGTCAGGACAATTTGGTTGGTCAAGCTATCAAGAATCATAAAAACAGGACTCAGCATACAGAATGTCTTATGCACCTCCTTTGTAGGGAGACTACTTCTAGAGGACTTCTGAAAAATATCTGCGCTGCAGGTTGTTTGGATTGGATTGCTCCACTCATATCTAAGAAGAACGATGGAAATAGAGTGAAATTTCAAAATATTCAAATGTAGAGATTAAGAAGAATCAAATCCATAAAGGAAATATTATTATTATATATCCAATGGGCAATATGAATCTTTTCCCACATTCAAGATGCGCCTATGTCCTTGTACTCACGAAACATACGAGGAAGTGAAGAATGCGATCATAACTCATTTGATACAGCCAGTAAATATGCAGAACCGGCTTTGGCCCAATCGTATGAGACTTTTGATAAGTTATTAAGTATCAGTTCAAAGTGAAGATAGATTTGAAATAACAATAGTGAAAATCTTTAAAAATAAACAAAATCATTGTGTCCTCTGAAGAAATCAGTAGCGTATACCTATAAGGGAGAGGTCCAAACCTGCCACGAACTGTATAATATTTCTTCATATATTCTGTAATATTTTCACACTCAAACCATTTTTCGAATGATTTGAAAACTTCGGCCGGTTAATATTTTTTGTTTACTTTATGTTTACTTTTCATTTTTATTCACTACCATAATTATAAATCAAAAATTCATTTTGTCCCCCCCAAAATTAATTCAACTGAAGGAATGATGTCCATATAATGTTCGTAAAATTTTCTAGATTTTAATGACTTTTTACGAAGAAAATTCAATAATGAAGGTTAAAGGTCGTGTGTGTTTTCCTTGGTGTAGTAGTTTGGCGTACCACTGTGGCACACCAAGAGGTGTGTCACAGAATGAAACTATCTGGTACCATTTAAATACGAATTACATAACTCATTTTTCAAGATAACATCTAACTGCTCCTTAAAAACTGCAGTTTTAATTTTCGCAATTAAACCTGTTCATTTTTTCCATTTATACCTAAATAATCTTGGAAGTATTCTCCTGATGGATCCCAAAATCTCTTCGGTAATTAGGGACAGCATCATGAAACACTTACGGAGGTTCATTCTTTGCAGTACAAACGGCCAATTAGTACTTTTGGTGCGAGTCGAATTTCTCGGACCTTAATGGATCGTATATCTCGGACGTTTTTACGCGAGACAAATTGACGGAATTAATTTTGCGATGAATGCTAATTTCCATCTGATGACTGTAACTGTACCCGTTACAGGGCACTACTGGCTTTCACTCTGAGAGTTTATGCTACTTGTTGGGATCTTGAGGTTTTCAGAGCAGAAGTTTTGCAGGTGCGCATTTTAGGATTTCTCAATACTTCACTTTTCCATATTTTATTGTTCAGTATAATATTTTCACTAGTATTAATTTCACTTTGTGTATCTATATTACAATAGCTCCTTCAATTGGGTTCCTGGGATGAAATATTAACCTCATCTTAGTGAAAATCATGTTATTGGGGTTATTTACTTTAATAGAGAATTGAATTAATTAATTAATCTTTGGTCGATACGATGACTCATGATGCTTTACATTATTTAATTATTTGTCTGTTAAATCAAAAACAAATCTCTCTTGACGTTCTATTTTTAAACTGCCCGAATTAATTCATCGAATTGAATCAGATTCCTACATTTTCGAATTATTAATTCATTTAAAATTAACGGAATACAACCCATTTCAAGTGAGATTCATTATCAATTCAACAAAATATGTGAACAAAAGCAGAAATAATAAACTCCTCTGTAAATTTTGCATCGTTTTTCAAATGCGGCATCCTCTATAGTTTCAAAAAGACCTGCCAATAATGACAGGTATTTGCAATTTTGTGATTTTTCTAAGAAATTAAATAATTTCATAAAGCCTGAATAGGTTTCCATCCCAGGCTCATATCAGATAAGTGCGAAAGTTTTTAGGGGGTGATCCGTTTGCGAAAAAATCGAAGGGGATTGTTAAAGTGAACTAAAGGTCTTTGGCTTACATGCTGTCATGAAAAAAATTATTTTTAATTTTTTCTTAGAGTTAAAGAAATGGCAATATAAGACTTCAAGTTCATAAAGAATGGAATAGAGGTTGTATGTTTCAACCCTTTCAAAAAGCACAACACAATTGAAGAAACATTCATAAGTAGCCTTTTTATTGGTAGATATGCCCCAAAATGTTATTTCTTCAACTGTCCAGCGCTCCCAATGAAAAAAATAATATTATTTCACTCAGTTTGTAAAGCTATAGTAACTTTAGAAGAAAAGGCCCCCACTAATTTTTCACCAGAAATCACCCCTTGAAAGCTTTCTCATTCTTTTGGTAACACCCTGTATGTTTTAAGAAAATTTTCTAAGGAATGATCTCGCGGTTCTTATTTTCCCGCTTGAAATCAACTCTATGTTGGTCCCATCCTATAATCATCTGCTTCTTTGAATTGAATTGAAATAACAGTATTCTGTCACGGAATAATTTTCTCACTGAGGTTAATAATAATATGAGTTTCTTCGGAAAGTCAATGAATTGTATACACGAATTATGGAGTAGATTCTCTAATAACATCATACAAATATCATGCGATGATAGAAAAATTATTTTCTTCAAAAGGGGAGTTTTCAATATGCTTGAGTTCGACAGATTCGAATGGAATATTAAAATAGCAACAGTTCTAACTTCTCGCACCTATATTCGTCCTTAGAAATTTATGAATGGACAACTCAGATAACCCGAGTATCAAATTTGGATAACTTTGTCGTGCTCCTCAGTGAAGCGATTTGAACTTTATATCATTGAATTTCAAAACTGCTGAACACTGCGATGTTAGAATCATATATAAACGCCCTGTATACTCAATTAGACCTAGAATTTGGAGCAATAAGTCGTGAAAATAAGTAAGAGGTTAGTCATTTGATTTCTGTAAAAATTCTGCTCTTTACTATTTTCCAGTATACCTTTACATATAACTTCATTTTTGGATTCTGCGAAAGATGAGGAAAAAGGGAAAAATGCTTTTTTCTGAACTAAAATTTTAATCGAAGAAATAAGGTGAAATTGCTGCGTATTTTTAAACAAACAGGTAGTTAGCAATCAATTACAGTTTGAATACTACCTCACGGTGAAAGACGCTTTTAAATCTACAAAATTTCTTTGAAAAGTTTAGTGAAAAATAGTACCTAATTGCTGCATCAACATTGTAGCAGCTGCAAACTGGATTTCTGAATCATTTCTGAAGATTAGTCATTCAGCAGAATTTTAATATCAACTGATATGTTTACGATGGAAATATGTTAAGATTGTTGAAAAACTTTCAACCTTTCCTACTAGAAGTGGACATCGAAACCAACCAATCCCACCTTTTCATCGATAACCGTATAGAATGAGACTGAATGGGTTTATTCATGTCTTATCTGCTCTCCCAACAGTTCCCAGAATGTTTTTTTTAATAAAAGTTTCTCTCCCATATTCATCCTCACGCTCTGATTGCTCTCCTGGCAATAAACATTTTTATCAATATAGGTACATGCATATCGACGAAAATCAATCGCTAAAAATCACTCGCTATTCTCCGAACTCCCTTTTCGATTCTTTGAGAAACCGTATCTCCGTTTTAAATTGGTCTCCCTAGAGACCTTTCCGCAGTGAATGAAAAAACCCACGGAGGGTAGTACACAATAAGCCATTCGTTGCGACGAAGGGCGCAAACATATGACCCTTATCGAAGTTGATTCAGGTTCGGACTGCAGGTCGGTTCGCATATTTTAAACCATGGTCACATGATATCCGTAGTGACATAGTGACATAAAAAAACAGAATACCCAATTTTAATTGAGTTATAGGAATATATTAAGTTATAGGAATATATTTGTTATTAGTTCGAAAACTTTAACGAATGGATCTGTCGTTAAGTTTGTGTGAGTTTCTTATGTCACTTTCAATGTTTTGACAGCTGCCAATCAGATAACTTGTGGATTTCTTGAGATTAATCCATCCTCTAATCCTTCACTAAAAATCCCCAAACACTAGTAGTAGTATTTCCGACTCAAAATTAAGCCTGCCTCAAAAAATTTAGTGAAAAAGAGCATCAGTATACAAGGTGAGTCTTTGATGCACATTTATATTTCAATAGAAGATTCTTGTAGGCAAAAGGAAGTTCTTTTTTCCGATTCGCCATTTTAAGTTTCCATAACGAGCTATGTCAACCCTGGAATAACAAAATTCCATTCAGAATAATAAGCTCATTATATGACTGTGGAATTAAAAAAATTTCAATTCACAAGTGAAATAAAATAACATGTGCATCAGTGGATAAACGTCATTGAATACTGAATAACTTTCATGTCATTTCACAAATCAGATAATTCTCTGGAAAGTGTTAATATTTGAATTCTAATAGAACATATTGTATACAACACTTGAGTAATAAAGGTTTATTCAACATTCATTTAACTCACTTGTTGTATAAATAACTTTACCTAACATATGGATTTTCCACTTTATCTTTTGAACTGACCTGATTTGAAAAAATGGGGAAGGCAAAGAGTTTGTCTTTCGACCTCAGAAATCTTCTGTTTAAATATATGCACAGGGTGGGCAAAATTCGTCGTCTACTGAGGGGATCTCGAGAACTATAAGAGCTAGAAGAAAACGGATGACACATATCCTAGCTCTTTTTCAGAGAAACAAAGAATGCTGAAAACCGTAGTACTCTACGATTCATCGTTTTTGAGGTAATTAGCAAAAAATTAGATTTGGACGATTTTGATTAGTTCTCATGTCTTTTTGTCTTTGAAGTCTTTGAAGATCTGAAACTTGTACCTTCTACAGGCACTTTTTCAAGTATAGAATCTATTGCTCGAAATATTTTTTCATTTTGAATCATTAGGCGAACTTTTTAAATTCAAGCTTTCATTGAATTTATTATTTCTGAATTGAAAAAAATCTTTCGACGCTATATTATACACATAGAAGTGCCTAATGAGATTCAAATTTCAGATCTGTAACTTCAAAGGCAAAAAAAATATGAGAAGAATGAAAGTGAGTGAGAGAGAGTGAGATTATGCTTGTTTTTGTAATATATTAGCCTATTTGCATGATTTAAATCGTATATTCAATGCTTGGAAAATCTTCACTCTCAGAGTTCCAGGGATGGCACAGTATTATGGAAACATAAAATGGCTATATCTTTATATTCTGGCCGAATCGGTAAAAATGGTTAAGGAGTAGATTCAGCAGATTCTAAGTAAGAAGGTTGAAGTTTCAGATCTGTAACTTCAAAGACAAAAAATTATGAGAACTTTTCGAAATCGTCAAAATCTCATTTTTTGCTAATAACTCAAAAACAAAGAATCGTAGGAGGCTACGGTTTTCACCATTCTTTGTTTCTCTGAAAAAAAAACTAGGAAATGTGTTATCCTCTTTCTTCTAGCTCTTATAGTTCTCGATATCCCCTCAGTGGACAACGAATTTTGACCACCCTGTAAGTCAAAGACTTACCCTCTATATATAGTTCAAAAGTGTTTATGGATTTCACTATGTATTTCCAGCAACGATGTAACAGAGCCCGTCCCTGAGTGTATGAGTCCTGGAAATATTCAAGGATCATTGTAGGGGCCTAGAGCAGTCAACAAGCGAACCGCAGCACCCGTTGCACATCCGTATTCAAAAGAACTTTCATTTGCAGCAGAGTAAAGAGCAAATAATAATGGCGGCAGTGGTTGATGAAGCGCGTGTTTACGATGTGTCACTTCATTTTATTCAACTGCAGAAACAGCGGGGAAAATTGAATTATCGATTTATGTTAGGGTACGTCGTCGTTGAATAGCGCAATCGAATCTGAAGAAGTGGAAGGTAAACAACGTCTTTCACGAGTAGGGTTTGTGTAAAAGGAAAGAGGATACTTGAGATGGGCTTTATCAGGGGAAATCACTTGGTTATTTGACTGTAAGATGATTATTACACAGCGAAGGTAATTCATTCAAAAACTCAGGACGTCTGATGAAATATGTAGAGTAATCAACTAAATAATTAGTTCTCTTAATTTTTTCATATAGGCTATAGGCTATTTATAGATTACCTATAGATTTAGGGACCAAATTATGTAATTGAGTTCGTCAAGGGACAACATCGATGGTTTCGAAGATATATAAAAATTTATATTTTTCAATGTTTAAGTCCTCAATCCTATCTCCGAAACTGTTCGCCACATGACGCCACAGATTTTGCACAAACCTTAAAACGTTATTTTGGGGTCAATTACTAGCTTTCAAGTTGATCGGCCCTGATGTATTTTTGGATATATTGAGAAAGTATCCTCTTTTCGTAGCGCCAAGAAGTGTTGAGGGAGTTCATTGACTATATTCAATCGTTATGAACAAGATTCAGAAGCGACGACAGTTCATCTCTCATTATTTCGTATGAGATTTCCTCCCATGTCGCGTCGTTCTCGAGAAAAAAAATGAGAAAAAAAAAACGTTTCATTGCTGCGTAATGTAAGAACCACTATTTTGTTTATAAAAGTCTATATCTTACAGAGGGAACTGACTGTTAAAACGAAATAAGAACGAACAGAAACACATTGGAATTTTCAAACTCTATATTTCCTTTACGAAGTACATACAGGGTGGGCAAAATTCGTTGTCTACTGAGGGGATCTCGAGAACTATGAGAGCTAGAAGAAAACCGAGAAGAAAACGGATGACAAATTAACGAGCTCTTTTTCAGTCTCCTAAGATTCTTAGTTTTTGAGTTATTAGGAAAAAATGAGATTTTGACGATTTCGAAAAGTTCTCATACCTTTTTTTGTTTTTGAAGTTACAGATCTGAAACTTGAACCTTCTTAGGAACTTTTATAAGTAAAATCTGCTAAATATACTCCTTTACCATTTTTACCGATTCGGCCAGAATAATATAAGATATAGCCATTTTATGTTTTCATAATAAGCTATGCCATCCCT
Organism: Coccinella septempunctata; assembly: GCF_907165205.1. Classification (NCBI taxonomy): domain Eukaryota; kingdom Metazoa; phylum Arthropoda; class Insecta; order Coleoptera; family Coccinellidae; genus Coccinella; species Coccinella septempunctata. The sequence goes on from NC_058192.1 coordinate 20,072,068, forward strand.
GGAACCCTGAAAGTGAAGTTTTTCCAAGCATTGAATATACGCTTCAAATCACGCAAATAAGCTAATATATTAGAAAAAAGGAATAATCTCACTTTCTTTTTGGTCAAGGAACTAGTACTTATAATACCTACACTGAATGAGTAAATGCAATTTCGTTGGCGATAAATACATATTAAATTTTTTTCTCTTGATTTCTATTTCATTTACGATAATAATAACGAATTTATCTTGCAACCACCCATATCAAATATGATATTCATACCCAATATGCGATACTTCAACAACCTTGTTTATTTCATTTCATGTTTCAGTGTTAGTCTTGCTATCGAGACTATTCTACTCTTTTTCTTTAATTCTCGGAAGTACTAACAAAAAAAAAAGGACACACTGTATAAACCATATAGGAGAAAGAATAAATTTTTTAACCGAATAGGTACTAGTGAGATAGATGAATATTTCACCATTTTCACCATGCAAGAAAAATGAATGCATCGTTTCCTGCCTAAGTTTGGTACAGACACGCGACAGAACCTCGTATAGCAACAATTTTTGTTTGATCTGTTGCATGCCGTCTAAGCTCTGTTACAATACATAACCATGGCAAGTATAACGACTTATGATTGATTCTAAACAAATTAAATGATTGACTTACAATACATCGTCGTCTTCTACTTTGTTGGAATCTACTGCAACGCTGTGCCTCAAAGTTGGCTGCTTCATATTTCGATTTTTTTCGAAATTATCTGCGAATGAAAAATGGGAATAAGTAGGTAATTAAAAAAATCAATCAGGATGTTTCAAGGCGATACAATAAATTGGATTAATTATATACTGGGTGTATCATCATTAATCGTGAATATTTCAACCATGAAATCCAACTAGAATATGGAAATTCAACCCAAATGACCTAGGTGAAATGAGTCTCCTGAATTGCAGGGCATTTTCAAATATTTTTGCACAATTTTTCAAACCCATTCAACCTATTATTATCTCAATTGATATTAAGTATATATAGTTACTCTAGATCCAGGTGACTCAAAATTCTACGCTATATGAAAAGCAGAATAATATTAACGAAGGAAGTATTCTAGAATTGGAAAATGAAAATAAAATTTCAATGCTACCAGTAGCGTCAAATTTTGTAGTGATTAATAGGTCATCAGCATCTGCCTTACGCCACATGTAGCAAAAACGTGCCAAAAATGTTCATTCTACGACTCGTGAGTAGTGAGTGGGGTAGGCGTGCGTGAGTCTTGAGTTTGGTTTTGCACTTCTAACGTTGCTATCCGCTCATCATGTGAGTGAGCGTGTGTAAGCAAGGCAAGATGTGTCGTGAGCGGGCGTGATCGGGCTTATGTCACACACGTGCCCATCTCTACTTTCTGTAAAATATAACAATGATAGTTCGAATATTACCCAAGCAGTGGGCAAAAAAAATTGACAAATTTTCAAATAAAAATCCCTGACACTCCGACAGGACAATTCATCAATAGGTGATTCAAGTTAAATCTGCATATTCTAAAATATTTCCAATTAGTAATGATACACTATGTAAATTTTGTGACCTGTGACCTGACGTCACTTTTCTATTATATTTGACGTTACTTTGGTATGAATACTCACCATAATACTTGGCCCTAAGCACCGTCAAACTGTGAACCATTAACGCCCTGTGTGACGATATCTTCACACCCAAATTTTTTATGTCCGTTTCACTCAGGTCCAAGATATCTTCCACCCCACCAAACTTCGAGAAGTTTTCTTTGTACTCCTCCAGGTCGAGGTTCTGCAGCCACTTGCTGATCTCCATGCTCTTCGCGGAGGACACATCTTGCTGAACACCGTTGACTTTGTGGATCCTCGACTTGAATCTCGTGGGAAGTGACGCGAATCGATTGAGGGAAAAGCCTAGAAAGAAAAAGTGAAAAAATTGTAAATTATTTCACTATGCTCTAGCTAAAATACAGAATGTTTTTCTGTGATAACATGATATTGAAAATGCTCGCTGAAACACGTTTAAATATCTGCGAAAACTTCTGTTCTGAGTGAGAATTGAAAGTTAACAGAAGAAATTTGAAATGGAATGCATAATTTATAAAGTATCATGAAGGAATAACGGATATGTCAAAGAGGCCTTTTTCATATTCCTGTTGAGCTGCCTTCAAGAAGATTCGGTAATATGACAGGATTTCCTGATATTGGACAAAATGTCCTTTAATTCTCTAAAACTATTGCTTCCAGAATGTTCTAATAGTCTCATATATTTAATAATATTTTTGTTGTATGGATATCTATCTTTTGTAGAAGTCGAATAATTGTTGACAGAAAATTTGTTGTAAGATTTCTAATGGGCGATTTCCATTATTTTGGCTTATTCTGTCTGAGAGATAAAGCCATTTTGAGTGTTCATGAGGTGCCACCCCTGAAAAAAACAAATTACCTACAGAATAACTAGCTACACATCTGTGGATCTTTCAAACAGAATTGCATTCAGCCAAGATATCCAATTTTTCAAATTTCACTTTCACTTTTTAATTGAAAAGTGGCGTAATGAATGGATAATGTAGTACCTGCGGGTAGTGGACTTATGGCGGTTCAGAAAAAATGTTTAATGTCTTTTTCGAGATTTTCGAAAATTAAAAAAATTGCATCCTTTGCCACTCTTTTAGTTGAAGGAAATTTTTCAATCTGTTTTTTGGACAGTATTCCTGGATGAATGAGATATCGAATTTAATTTATGATTTTTGGGGCGCATGATTAGTTTATTTCGAGGTGTTCTTCAAACAGAGATCCAACTCAAATCTTCTGTTTCGCTTATTTTTTTTAGTTATATCAATATTTTTCAAAAAATATTTTGAAATTCATAATCCATTCCCCCACTCACCATGCAGAACAATCAAGCACAATATCTAGACATAAGCAAAGCTACGTCTAAAAGTAATTAATTTGGTATGGAAGGAGGGAGAGCCATAAAAGCAGTTACAGTTACATAAAATAAAAAATTGCATGAATATGTTCGTGCGCTTCGATTTCCTGGTTTATCATTTTCTGATATCAAGTAATACCTATATATTTTCTGTATAATTTGTACCTGATTATAGGTATATAAAACGTTTCAAGGTCGACTACCCATGTATACAAATTGATTTCCTGCTTATACAGTTTTTCCGTCCATTAAAATTCTGATTATAGAATTACATAGTTGGATATCGATATTTTATTTCCGAAGTATGCTACAAATTATTTCAACATTCAATTTTTAAATAAAATCTAGAACAATTGAACCGAGTTCAATTTCAAATGTCAGGAGAAGTTACATTATAAATTTAACTCCGATAAATGTTTCGGAGCAGTAGAGCAGCCGATCTATACTTTCCAACAAATTTTATGAGATCATTTTCCTTATACATTATACTTAGAATAGATATTTTTTGATATTCCAAGTATTTCAATAAAACTATAACATTTTGAAAAACGTTCAATAATAAAGTAATGAGATTTTGAAATAATATAATATATATTATAATATATAATATAACTAAAAAGTTATATTATATAAAGTTATATTATATTATATATATATTATATAAATTATATATATTATATAAAGTTATATTAATATAACTAAAAAGCTATGAACAACTATCAAACTGTAGAAAGTTGGGAGAAGTGATGATTATTCAATTCGTTTATAATATTATTCCTCAAAGGATAACTTTTGAAAACTTTGATTTTCAAAGAAGTCAAACTCAGAAATTATAAACGAATTGAATAATCATCACTTCTCCCAACTTTCTACAGTTTGATAGTTGTTCATAGCTTTTTAGTTACTCGAATCTGTTCTGTTTGAGAGAACTGTAGTTGTTTGAAATGAAATTGGAAATATTGGAATCATCATTTCTTCTAGTTATGCTTAGTTGAAAGCATTCAAAGATGACCGAGGTATTTTTTTACTATTTGTGAATTCCTCACAAGTTTGAACCTAGGTCGAAAAGATTGTCCCTAGAAAATATTACATAAATGTTTAACAAGACGTTAACCTTTAGTTTTCAAGAATGTTGGTAAGTAGGTACACATGAATAAAATCATTCTTTAGAATGATTGGGCAAGAAAAAAAAAATATTTGCATCTTTCCTCGCATCTTTACCAAACAAATCACTCAAACACAAGTAGTGCTTTTACCAGATAATTTTTTCAGATCGATGAACATAAAAAGATACAGAAAAGTTAGCAATCGTAATTTAAAGAGGTCAATCTGGTATTACTCACGTTTTTTCATGTTAACACAAAATATTTCTGCACTAAACAAGGAAGTATTTAAAGCGTTTCACATGTTGCACTCGAAGGTGAGAGGTAAAAAATCGTTTTCGAACAGATATGTATATCGACCAAGTTACGATAGAGATTAATCTGTTATTGATTATTAGATAATAATATTTGTTCTTGCTTTATCGCAACAAGTCTGGTTGACTTATGTACAAGAGATGTGCAAACTCATAGGTGATGGACCTACAGAGGTTGACACTAAATTACTGGCGAACACCTCATCAGTTTTGCAAGAAAACTAATTAATTAAAATGCAACAGATAATACGCAGACGAGTTATATGATTTGGACTTTCGGAACAGATACCTAATAACTGTGAATTTATTATCTCATCTCGCGAAGTTGTTCCAATTTGATATGTGCTGAAACAAAATTTGGACAGGCTCGAAAATCATGATATATCAGTGAATATAGATGCTTTAACTTTTATTGACATTTTCGTTTCATTCCACTAATTTTTGAACTTGTAAATTTTGCCCCCAGTAAATTCTTCATCATCGCAAAGTGTCCTTCCTATGTTTTGAAATACGGACTAGTGCGACAGAGGTACTTGAGCAGTTAGAAATTCGCGTAAGTATCACTAGGTCTCTATCGAGACCTCACTATGGACCGACAAATACCATAGTTTTTTCCAGATTCCCTCAGGAATGTTGAAAAATGATCACGTTGTATAGGGAAATTATGCTAGAACTTGAATTAATGTTGCATATTTCGAAGCAAATAGCTAACTACCTACCATAACATTTTCACTGGCAAATCTATCTGAGAGAACCTTTTTTCAAGTATCGAAATTGAAATGAATTCAAAATTCTAGCCTCGAAGGTGCCCAGTAAACCTTCTAGATTACTTAAATTGGATATACAGGGTGTCCCGGAAAATGTGGGAAATCTCTCGGATTCAGATAGAACATAAAAAAATAAGAAGACAAGTTCCCATTTTTTTTTTCCTAGCGGCCCTACGAAGATACGACCTCCTAAATGACGCCACTGGAAATTCATTTTTTTTTGTTATTGTTGTATAACACAAAATAAAACTTTTTTGTTCCTTCAATAACTTTCGTATCACACTTTTTTGCAGACAAAAAACTAGATTGTTATTTTCAATAGAAATTAAAAAATTACTTACTTCTTTCATTATTTTCTTTTTTCGAAAACGGTTCATTTTATCGACACTGAACAAGATCACCTTTTTTTCAGCTTAATGTTCAAGGTATCCAAATTTGTTTTTTTAGCACCTTATCATACAGTGTGTTAAAAATGTAAGCATTAAAATGTACAACCCACTCCGACCCTGGTAAACTGAACAAGCTAATTGAAATTTGAGTGCGGTGATATAAGGGGTCCTTACTACTATTAATCATATCAAATTTTCAACAAATTATATCGAGAAGTTTTAAACTTATACCACTAAAATGGATTTCCAGTGGCGTCATTTAGGAGGTCGTATCTTCGTAGGGAGGGCCGCTAGGAAAAAAAATTAAGGGAACTTGTCATCTTCATTTTTTATGTTCTATCTGAATCCGAGAGATTCTCCACATTTTCCGGGACACCCTGTAGACTACGACTACGTAATGAAGATTCAGAATATTAGATATAGATATTTCCGAGGATATTTCAATTTCAGTATAAATTTCATGGTTTTCCCAAATTTCTGAAAAAATCCTCGGATTTTTGATTGCTTTTTTTACGAACAAAGGCTCATTCAAACATCTTTGCCACTATAAAAATGTGTGATAATTTCATATTATAAATGAATATGACTATCTATCTGAAAAACTCTTACAACCAGTTTTTAAATCAATTTCAGTCTTGTGAATTTTGAATCTTCAGTTTCTCGTTTCAGCACCAGTAAATACATACACGTATACGTATACGTTAAAATGAAGTAGGAGGCGTTGAACAGAGGTTACTCATTACGTGTTTTTCGAAACCTAAATTCAAGCACACGTTGATTTCAACTATAATCAACGTATATGATTCAACTATAGCCATCAATAAGAAACGTGTTTTTCACAACGTACAGTCAATAAGGAGTAAGAAACATTACATCAACGTTAAATAAGAAACCATTCAACAACCCGTTACTGTAGCTACCAATAAGACACGATTCGTTATCGTACTGACTCAAAATGATAAGCAATAAGCGAGGCAATAAGCTTGATGATAATACTATTACTATTATCTAAGTAGTAGTAGTAGTAGTAGTGCTAAGCAATAATAGCTAGAAAACATCGCATCAATGTTGAATATGGAGCTATTCAAAAATGCGTTAATCAAACTACTAATAAATAACGTGTCTTTATCATGCTTTTACGATGTTTAATCAATAAGGAGCAAGGAATATTAGATCAATGTTGAATGAGAAACTATTCAATAAACTATGACCAATAATATAAACGTGTCTCCTCAACGTGTAATCAATAGGAAGTAAGAAACGTTATATCACTGTTTATTTTTATGTTTATCCACCCAAAAATTACTTTGTTATTCCTAATGGATGTTAATCAAACTACTAATAAATAACGTGTCTTTATCATGCTTTTACAACGTTTAATCAATAAGGAGCAAGGAACATTAGATCAATGTTGAATGCGAAACTATTCAACAACCTGTGACTGTAACCACCAATAATATAAAACGTGTCTCCTCAACGTGTAATAAATAGGAAGTAAGAAACGTTATATCTCTGTTTATTTTTATGTTTACCCACCCAAAAATTACTTTGTTATTGAATTCCCAATGGATGAAGTGGAATCATACGAAGTACCCAAATCATTATTCCCAAGTATACTTTATGTAATTGTTCAGCAAGGAATTAATAAAAAGAAACACCTAAGGTAGATAATCTTAGCTAAAAATATTATTGTAGCGCCTAGAATTCGTATTTCAATAGCGTAATTTCAAAACCAATTTGCATCGTCATTTCTTTGTAGAATTTTGGTTACAAAGAGGATAGTTGCTACGTCTAACAAACATAGAATCAACGTAAGCTTCAAAATAAAGGGTACTTTGCAACCGTTTATCATACTGCCTGTGAGTGATTTATTATACCCATAACTCCGTTATTCCCGAGATTATTCCAGACGATATAAATTCATTGCAATACTCGCGATTGGGATAAAAAAACGTATCATCATTGTCGATTTCACAAAAACACCCAACTTAACGACAAAAAATCCAATGTAATTTTTGTGGTCCCCCCGTACAATACATTTCAACTCAACTAAAGCATCGAAAAAGTCCCAACAACTTGGGTTATTAACTCTGGAAATCGTTTTTTTTTTGGTCCTTCAATTTATGTTGTTATGGCTTGTGGCAATATCCCAAAAACAAACCAGTTGAAAATAGCGACCTCATCAGGTTACCCGTGGTGGATCCGGTAGAATAAACAAATTACTGAATTCCCCCCTTTTAAAATCCCCATTGACGTTAATCTCATCAAGCTCATCTGGTTAACCGAGCCGTCAGACCGTCAGACGCATCCTCGCCACATGAGGTCTTCGCTTCCGAATTGAAAAAATGATTTCACTATTAGTGCATGAATGGGCGTTGACGGAAAAGGAAATGGGAAGAAAGTTTCTGGTAACGTCATATTGTTCTCAAAGTAGTATCGAATTTCACGGTTTCTCTTCAAAAGTCTCATGAAACTGAAATTGTTCCGATCATTAGTGGGGACCATTACCATAATCTTATTCAACTAACCATATATTTCTTGTCTATATGCAGCCTCCAGATAAAATGGAGAATGATGGAAGGTTTTATTTATCAGAAAAGAAATTTAATTCATTTAATCATGAAAATTAAATCCAAGATCAGCTAAGAGGTAGCCTCCAACCAAACTTCCACCAGAAAATTTCAAATAGGTATAGTGTGTTTCAATTCAGCGCGTCACTAAATTTTTACACCTATTTATTCAGCAAAATTTGAAATTGGAACATCAACGTGATAATATTTTTCTGTGATTGATGTTTTTCTCATTTCAACTGCTGTTTTTCACTGCAAAGTTTTTTTGCACAATATACTGCAGTTTTTCTCAAATTTTGTGAATGATCAATTTGAATATATTTATTTGAGGGTAATTTTTCAATTACGTATTTCAATCTATTATATTTGAATTCACCAGGAGGAGATAAAAACAAATTTCGGAAAATACAACTATGTTTTTTACGGTTCTGTTAACATATAATATCAAAAACTAAGTTTTATCCATTTTATCACATTCAACGTGAAGTTTCTAATGAGCCCAACACATAATGAATATACATAGTTTCCGTGTTTCGATTTTAAATATCTTGAAATAAATGAAAAATTATTATTAAATTCTCTTACTTAGAAACAGGAAATTGAAATGAAAAAATTAATTGTCAGAAATGACCATTTAATTTTTTTTCTAAAAATGGTTTTTCCGTGATAACATTACATGCCCATGTTCGACAGTTTATCTGATATTATATTGGGATAGCTATTAGAAAATACTATCACGTTGAAGGTTTACTCTTCAATTTTGCTCAGTGATACGTCACAAAATCCAGTGACCCGCTTTCGTGAATCACTGCACAGGGTGGGTAAAATTCGTTGTCTACTGAGGGGATCTCCAGAACTATGAGAGCTTAGAAGAAAAAGGATTACATATTTTCGTGCTCTTTTTCAGAGAAACAAAAATGATGAAAACCGTAGCCTCCTACGATTCTTCGTTTTTGAGTTATTAGCAAAAAATGAGATTTTGATGATTTCGAAAAGTTCTCATAACTTTTTTGTCTTTGAAGTTACAGATCTGAAACTTGAACCTTTTTAGGCACTTTTATATGTAGAATAAGTATAGTGTCGAAAAATTTTTTTCAATTCAAAAATGACAAATTCAATAAAAGTTTGCATTAAAAAAAACGAAAGTTCGCCTAATGATTCGAAATGAAAAAATTATTTTGAGATCGTCAGTGAATTCTACGTAAAAAAAAATGCCTGTAGAAGGTTCAAGTTTCAGATCTGTAAAGACAAAAAAGTTATGAAAACTATTCGAAATCGTCAAAATCTCATTTATGCTAATAACTCAAAAAAGAAGAATCGTAGGAGTCTACGGTTTTCACCATTTTTTGTTTCTCTGAAAAATTGCTCCGAAATGTGTCATCTGTCTTCTTCCAGCTCTTATAGTTCTCGAAATTCTCTCAGTGGACAACGAATTTTGCCTGCCCTGTACAATGTCAACTATGGAAGTAATATAATTTGTGATAATCAATCATTCGGCTGAGAAAAAATTGTCAATTTATGACAGCAACATCATACGCTTCGTATATTTATACACCCAAACGAATGGTCAAAATTTCATAATAGGCTGTCCTTATCCCATTATTTTTTATTATCCACTTCATTCACTTGAAAAGGACTTGAATTGTACACTTTTATAACATAATACTGGGTGTTGTGACCTTTCAGCAGCAGACGGTCTGTTGTAGTAAAAGACATATTTAACTTTGAATAACGTAGTTTATCGAACACAACCAAACGAATGATTTTCCGGTAAAAAATGCACATTTTCTCCAACCAAATCGATGATCATCACAAATATTACATGATACAGTGGGTTCTGACCCTCCAGCAACAGGTAGTTTGGTGTAAAAAAATTTTCAACTCTGACTAAAATATTTCACTATGATAAAAGTAGCTCTTGGAATACACGATCTCAGAATATTTGATATCGAGTGTGAGGTGTCCTTAGAAAGATCAAAATTGAGATTTGAATTCACGAGTCAAATTTTCAATAAATTCCAGTTCAAATCCCATTTTGCTATCACAATTACCTCAAGAGTTATAAGTGGATAGTGTACCTTTAGATAGAACCTACACCAAACAGTGTGATTATAAAATTTGGACCTGGTGTAATAAATTGTAATAAAAGTGCAACAAGTTCTTGTTCTTGTGTAAGCTTCCGATTTTGGCAGGGTGATTTGGCTGGTGTAGGTTAAAGTCGCAGTTAAATTCAGACCGTTTTGTAAAGGTTCCATCTTCAGGGACCTAACTCTGAATTATAATGATATACATGTGTATGTGAGTTCGATATCGACGCTCAACGCAGCACTAAAAATATTTATATTATGTATATGATACATAAGGGGTGTTTCAATAAAAGATCCAAGTTTCAATTGTAAAGTGTCATAATGACACATGAATTACTATCACACAAGTGTTTGATAACTGAGAAGCAATGCCTCCAAATCATTTCAATGTTTAGTGTTCATTGTTGTCTGAAGTAATTTGCGAATGTTATCCTGCTGATAAAGCAGTTTTTGTGTCTCAAATGAAAGTTATTTTGTTCTCGAAGACAAGTGGTTTCAGGAGGGCAAAGCCATCTGCATTTGGACTTTTGGATGTGAGATTATTGGAAGTCACAACTCTGCGAGAATCTGCTTATTTCCCTGCTAGCTCATTATTATCGAAATTGCCCTCGAGCCTCAGGGTTAATGACATATTAACATATTTGCAATTCGCGAATAATGTGAGGATGCAAGATGAGACATAGTCAGACACAAAACATTATACTTCAAAATCTTTGAATTGATTCTAACGAGGATTCTAGGTACATGTAAAATTCATCAAAACTGTTTCCATTTCATACCAATTAACAAGAAATAACGTTTTATTCCTATATCTACTCACTCTTATATAACTTTGACCTTCTGAGTTTGCTTTGAGCCTTGCCCATGACCTTCAACACCAACTGAATGCCCTCAGAGTGCAATCCGAGGTGCAATCCTTCCTAAATATCGAAAAACTTGAACATTTCCGGATCGATATCCTTTCTCGGATTGAAATGGACGCAAATAACAAATGTTGTTTCTATCACGAGACGAACCGGCAACTGAAGAGGTGTTAATGTCTGAACATACACCTACTGACGATGTCATCATGATATAATTTCGATTACAGGGTCGTCAACAACTCTATTCTCATGACACGACCATGGTTGGCGGTCTAGCATAATGCATAATCCCAACGTAATAGCATCCGAAACGAATTTAAGGTTGAGGATTATGATGTGCATCATATAGGTATGTATCAATTAATCTTCTATCGAAGTTTGGTTGAAAATTGGCTTCACTATTGTGGACTGTGCATGTAGAGGCTTAAAGGTTTTTCGTTATGAATTTCCTATAATGATCCCATCGAGATGATCACTGAAAGTGAATGTTGTTCCCTTACAACCTTAACAATCTCTCACCCTTGCGAACATTGAAACGGTCGCGGGTTCGAATCCTGTCCGGAGGTGTACTTTTTCAGAATTCAATAATTGTCTGCATGCCATGAATATCTTTATTTATTGTAAAAATCATAATTCAATTTGGGTTCCCACTTTATGTTTTAACGACGTTTTTAATTAAAATTTGGCCCGTTTTTGTGGATATCCTGTAGAATTCTTCCGTCAATATGTGAAGTGAAAGACGTACAACACAACTTCAATAATAAGTACTGAAAATTTAATTTTTCTAGCCCTCAAAAGGTGATGACTAAAATTCAGTTTTTATTTTTCTTCTAAAATACCATGGTATTCCATAACACGTAGACTACGTTCGTGTATTTTGGCTGGAGGCGATCATTTCCAGCATTCATTATAAACCTTCCACATTTTGCTTGAGTGTAATTGCTACATCTTCTGTAGTTCTTCGTATGATTTTGGATGGGATTAAGAAAGAATGACACTGTATACTAGGTATGCCCATATAAATGAATAGATGCTTCTCATTTCTAAGACTAGAAAGTTGCACAACTAAAACTAACATGTCAGCGGATGCATAATAATTAAAAAAAATTCTTCGCAATTCCAAAAAATTCGCGAAAATTCATGACAATTCACAACAATTCCTGACAATTTACGACAATTCTCAACAATTCCTGGCAATTCACGACAATTCATGACAATTCCTGGCAATTCAATTCAATTCAAAACAATTCCTTCAATTTGTACACCACAATTCACAACCAGTTCACCCCTCGCTTCCAAGATACAGCTTTTAGGAGGCGATGACGAGTTGACAGTTAATTTTTTTACGGGTTACACTGAGTCATAAAACTATACATAATATGAAGCAGTAAGTAGATGTTACTCAAACAATTTTTTTTAGATTTCATAACATTAGTATTAAGGGTTGAAAATAACAACCCCTTATGATTTTCCTTCAAAAATTCTTTTCGTGGGATAGATTTTCGAAAAATAAAATTCTCTTATGGCTTCCCATTCAATTCTGGAGAGAAAAAGTTTCTTGCAGAATTTCGATACAGTCGATACTTTTCTCGGAATAAATAAAAAAAATTAAAAACTGTCAACTCGTCATCGCCTTCCAAAGGCTGTATCTTGGAAAGGAGGTCGATTTCGAAAAAAAATTGTAGGAACTACCCCTGCTTATTTTAATCGAGGAATCATCTCCCCAAGTCCTTCGCATTTGTTTACAGACACCCTGTTCAACAGAAAAATAAAGTTCTGGGTATCCCATTCGAAAAAATTGAACTATTGTAATTTTTGAAGGTCATTTTCGAAAACCATATTGTCTTTCGGATCATCTGTATAAATCTCATGTAATTTATGGACGCACCCTTATTTTTCGAGATAACTCATCTTCAAATTTCATAGATGCTCTAAATTGTTAACTCTTGGTAAATTTTATCATAGAGTATAGAGAACAATCATTTTGACCAGTATATACTTATAATTTCCCCAAGGATTTGGGATTTTCCCAAATAAAAGACTGAATATACTCACTGTTGTAATATTTCGTTTTCTTCAATTTGCTATTTGACTTTCCCATATTTCCTCGTGCACAAGAGACACTACATACCGAATTCAACACTTCACAATCATTTCTGCCGACATTTCTCACTGGCACTCAGAATAAACCCTGAAACGTAAAAATGAAATGTCTCACAGAAGAGTTATTGATTCAGGATCTTCACAAGTAACTTTTATAGCTTCTACGTTATTTCTGCCATACTCAAACATCCACTTGCGACTCGTAATGGTTTCATATTGTCTGGGGGACTTCAAAGATGTACGGAGAGACAAGTTTGAATACTAGTATGTTGTGTCGTAATAGAAATTATAAGTAAAGCTTTCAACGAAGGGTACCTTTTTTCTTCAAAAATGTTGGGGAGTCTATTTATTTCATTAAAATTTCAATTAGACCACAAAAATTTAGTTTATGCAGAAACCTCCATTTTCTGAATTTCATTTGAATCCGCCAAATTTTGACAAAGCTGTATTAAATTAATTGAATTTTATAGGTCATGTTGAAGAGAGTGTTGAAGGCTCTAGTGCCCTGGGATGCATTTTAGGGCCTAAATTGATATGAAGTCTTTCACATATTTTGAATTCTAGAATCACCCCTGAAATATCACTAAACTAGAACACCCTGTATTTCAATTCATTCCGAGATTCATTCACATCAATTCCTACATAAACAGTATAATAATCGAATCAATCTCTTTACTATCAAAAATTACATATTACCTTTGATAGGGCATCTAACTTGTAGCATATCACCCATATCACAGAAAAGTGTTGTATGTTTATCTTTTTTCGAAATCAAGGATAACTATATAATCCATTGACTAGAGGAGTCATAAATATAATTATTTCCTAAGAAAATTTGTGGTGCATTCTATCGATATTTCGATATTTTGTAATCTAAATCCTAAATCATATATTTCCATGTTAGAAACAGGGTTGCAAGTTGAATATTCTTTGACTTCCTGTCAGTAGACATCTAGTCAATCCTTCAAATCGAAAAATAAAAAAAATTGATCGAATGGTTCAAGATTGATGAAGATTTTCATGACTTATGACATGGAAATGTCAACTAATTCTAATAATCCACCTGTCAGAGCATTTTTCTCCTAGTTATAGAAAATATTTCTTTTGCAAATTATTATTTCTCCCCCAGAATAGCACAACTAATGATAGGAAGACTACAATAAAATTGACAATTACGCTCTCTATCTGTTTATAGTAGTAGACTCACTAGTAGAAGATTCTGTAGGATGAATTTATTCAAATAATACCCAATATTTAGGTTTTAGCCTTGCCCTCAACGGTCGATAGAAGCCACCCTGTGGGACACCCATATAAACGAAAATTTATGCCCTTGCATTCGGGGATGTCTAAGCTCCGAACACACTGATCCTCCTCATGAACAACTTTCCCAATACCAGACACCTTCAATCACTCACATTAATCACAAAACCCCAGAGATGAACGACACAAATCACTTTCGGAATCCCGATTTATGCCCGATTTTCCAATACCTCCGTACTCCTGGCGCACTTTCGCACGGTCCGATAACGTATACAGGGCGAGCCAAAGACATCAAGATACTAGGAAAGGTCCAACGTCAATTCTTGATGCATCTACTGACTGTTTACTCAAGTGCCGACTTCTTCGAGACATGTAATATTGAAATGGACCGGAACCTAAAGCCAACACGATTCCTGGGAAATATTCGACTAACGTCATTGTTGCAAGAAGGTCGGTTACTGCGTTTACGCGCGAGAGGAGGAGGGAGGAACTGTTTTTTACCTGCGATCGCAGGTTTAGGTGGGTGCTATTCACGGTACGCACGTTTGGTTATTATCTAATATTTTATTCAAGGGATGAAAAGGAATTTGTCGCACTGAAGACATTTAACGGTATGGGGGTAATGCCCCGATTTTAGGAAAAATGAGGCAGGTAAAATAGTAAATGGTACCTACACATCGTGGTGGAATTTCAAAATAGAAGCTAATAGGTCTGAGTAGTATTGACGACAGTGTGAAAAAGAAGAAAATAATAGATTCAGCAGTAATGAGAGGCACACACGAGATAACTGATATGGCTCAATTCAAAAACCACTTGATTGGCTCTTCCCCCACTTCTCTGCTTTAACGATTACGCCAAAAGGGTTGAAATAAAAGTCGAGAAAGATTTTTTTAAGACCCAGAGGCGGCCTTAAAGGGGACAAAGAAATGCTCGCATCCCTTCCAAGCTTCGAGAAGCTAACTGATCCTGTCTTGCTCAAACCACAGTATGGAGAGATTACAAAGTAATCCATATTCTATTTCTATAGTGTGCTGCAACCTTAAGAAAATGTCGGCGATGCTACTTCCTCCAGGCATGCGCATGCAGCTATGTGTGTCCACTGTTTACGCCTTATTTGAAGGTGAGGCTTTTTTCTCAACAGAGGGTAGAACTGGTCAACATGAAGCGTTTTATCAAAAATCACCTATACAGAACTTTCAAAACGACAAAGTTGAAAAAAATTGAAAATGATTACTGAAATAGATCCTAACATGACCCTAGACCGTTTGTTAGATGAATTATCGCAAAGCAGTGGGAAAACATTTATATCCTGATTCGACCATGTGGTTTCGTTTAGGATATTGGCTCGTTCGATATTTGCGTGGTAATGACAATGGAAACTTAGGATTGCCGAATTGTTCTCATTATTTTTTAGGAACTTGCACGATTTTATGAAATGTCTCCTTTCGATATCAACTGACAGAAGAGTCTTAGGACACAAGTGTAAAAATAGAATACATAATACCTACTTCGAAATCTCACGAATAAAATACGTCTAAATTATTCACGAATTTTTTCTCAATGGGCATTATAATCTTCTTGTTCGAACATTCCAACAATCGTCGTTAAAATGGGATGGAATGGGGAAACATCATAGCACTTTTTCAACATAACTTACATAAGCACTTTCAAGAAACTGCCTCGATTTTCTACATTTTTTTCCACCTTAAATTGCACGATACAACAATTATGATTCTTTCAAAGTGACCTGATGCATCTAATCCGATGAACTTGGTACTGAACCATTCATTGTCCAGCCATATGTTTATGTTTTGTTTCGTTTTTGCGATGCCGGAGTCACCTTCCACTGTCCCGTGCTTGAAATTCAATGAAATTTTGTCGAACTCAGCCGTCTTGGATATTTTATATAGACAATTTTTGGTTGAACGACTTATTTTGATGAGTTCTACTTTCTGTCGAAAAAAAGCCTCACCTTTGAAAACATCCTGTATAATTCTGGGTGCGCCACTGAGGCACTCTATAGTTTAGACCAAAGATTATAGAGTCTCTCTCTCTATAATTGGTTTAGTTAGACAGAGCAGACCATAGGCCACAGATATTAGTTTATTTCTTCAATACAGACGAGTTTGTACAAATATTAACCAATACTCTCATTCCTTTGTGTTTCAGATGTTGGGTAGACAAGCCATAAAATCCAAGGGAAATGTAAATTCCTCCCAAAAATTTCCTCAATCAACGAGAACACTATTTGAAATTCGACTTAATTTGGACGATTTTGAAGTTTATTCCAAAAAAAAAAGTATCGAAGAAAATGAAGATATCCATAGTGTTAATCTTCATTTAAAAGTGAAAAATAATGAACATTAAAGGGAAAATGTCCAAGAAATAATTATAGTAGTGTCCCACAGAAATGAATATGTAGGAAGATATGTATTCGATCGAACATATTCATTACCAATATAGATTTTGATGATTGAAAATTTCATATTCCACTATTCAATAAAACAATATAAACTACTCATACCTATTTCTTAAAGTGCTGCAATTTGATGATAAATATAACTTTTAATAAAATATTGAAAATCCATATTCCATTGCACTTATTTCAGAGCAAGCAAAAAAATGTTCAAAAGAACAATTTGTAATGGCAAAAAAAGATACTCGATTTGTTGACGATCACTCCATTGTTATAGGATCATGCAATGAAATAAATATGCTTAGAGCGAAATAAAATACATAAATACATAAGGACAGGATGCGACTATCTGAATAATAGGAATAGGTATCTATCAAAAATGTTCGCGCAGAAACGAAGCTCCCAAGGTGATAGCATGAGCTATATTTCTTTCGAATACTATTTCATCGCATAGGAGGGCAGTCAAAAGACGGACGTGGTCGTTTGGTTGATTCAAAGTACACTCTGTTAGCATCGGTAAATAATGGTTCTGGGAAAAGTTGTGGTGCAATTGAGGAATTCGAAGCACAGCCTTTTTGTCGACTGATGAGAATTCCATTCGAGATATGTAACAGCGAGATACGAGTGATAATTTGTAGATGACGATGAGTCTGTTGAGTACGATAAGTTCATCGTGTAGTGTAGAAAAAAACTGACGATATTCTGACACACTAGGATCACATGATTCATCACTTTCCTTACGAGACAGCTCACTCATTCCTTGGACTCCTACAGGATGGCCTTATATCAAGTTCATGGTGAATGTTCAATGAATATACAGGGTCATAGATTCTTAACCTCACCCAAAATTATACGGAGTAGTACCTACTCAAGATATTTTAATGAAGTTCATTTTCGCTGTGTTATCCGAGACACCAAGAACATCTAGAACCTAGAACAATTTACTAATTTTGTCCCTTTCCATTATACCTTGATTGTAAGGATATTAACAAAAACATGTCGAGTTTCGATTCCAGTTTCCATAAAAAACTTCTTTATTTCAAATGGGAAGCCACATTTTTTATTGAAAACACGACGCGTAGAGCAACACAACTTCAAAACCAATGTTTGGATTGATTTTCAGGCCAGTATAATGTTCCTTATGCAGTTGGACATAAGCTTGTCCGGCAAGTTAGCCAAAGCTACATACAATACATATTTCAAATTTTTCCCATTCAGAACTGAAAGCGATATTGGGAACAAAAAGTGGAATAGATCCTGGAACAAGTTGGTTCTGGTTATATTTAGGAGTGAATCGTGAAAAAAATGAAAATTTTTTAGCTTCTCACTGAATTCGTTGAAGATGGAACATGTGGGGCGTCAACACAGTTATGAAATATCAGAATGGAATAAAATACTGACAATTTGTTTGATATTTGAATTTTATATCCAACATTTATCTACTTGAAATAAGTAATTTGATTGAGTATAAAGTTTATAACATCATATTTGAGGTGTTGTAGTCAGAAAGAGTATTGTGGAAGTTTTTCACGAAAGTTTGGTATCAGAATGGGTGTCCCACAAGGCTCCAATATGGGTCCTTTACTTTTTTTGATAAAGTTAAAAGTGATTTGTCTGATTATTATAATAGGTTGCATTCTCTTCGCAGGTGATTCAACGTTCAACACCTCATGTGTTATCAGATGATCCTACTCAAGAAGAAATTTCAACGAAGGTAGCTGCTGCCAGGGCATTGGAGTGGTTATCATTGAATGGACCAGACAGAGGAAGAATATGTATTTCAGCTTGAGGAGTAGAGTCATTCGGGGTAACTGAGCGCAGAGGGTAAGTGTGCGCAGTGCGTATATCTCGACTATGCAATGTATGAAAGAGGGGTTCATCCAAATGAAATGCGCTCTTCTTGTTAATTTTTAGTATTTCTGCAAATTCTGCCAGGTCCAAGTTCCGAGTCCGACAGTGTTAAACAATATTTTATTCTATCATGCGCATATTAATCTAAATATATATTATAATAAAAAATTTTAGGTTCTCTTAGCTGCTCCACTCTATAAGAACGTCAATTCAAATTTTGGCTTACTGGGGAAAGTGTGCGCGGGTAAGTGTGCGCATAGATTAATTATATGGGCATTAGTTCACTGAGGAATAAATTATGACATTGTTGATTTTCTTGGTTAAGACTCGATCAATATTGTCCTATTTGTTCAGAAAAATATGAAGAGCCACCAACCACCAACAGGGGAATGTATCAAGTGTTGTGTTCACCAAGAATTGTGGCACGAACAATAATGCACTGCTTGTAAAAAGGCGCTTCTGTATTGACAATAAACAGCATTTCTCTAATAGTGTAATATTTTGATGACATTATTTTGTAATTTGTTTTGATTGTGTGGTTCACTAAGCACTGCGTTCACTTACCCCGTGAGGGTGCGCACACTTACCCGCAATACGGGGCATGAGAACGCACTCCGACTTTCTCTATTAAATTCTTTTTTGCGGAAAAAAAACATTTTTGTTTGTTTGCTTTCTGATGTTTTTTTATTGATTAGAAAATTCTCTATCTTATGAATATGTTTTAATTTTCCTAGCTTCAACATTTGAAACAGGGTATGGCTTGAAAGGCAAAAGTACGCACAGTCGCCTCGAATGACTCTATAGAGAAGGGCCCACTTAGGTTCCTTGGTTTGCATTGGGATTCTCATCTTACTTTGGGTTTAATTGTTTATTGTTGTTAATCAGGACACATACAGGTAACTAAATACCCAAAAAATGGTCACAATTTAGATGAAAACAAAAACAATAGAAGTACCCTCAAAAAAATGCTGGAGAATTAAATTACGTATTCAATATAAAAAAAAAACACCACCACTACTGTACACATCATTTATGTGGGCCGAAAGTCAGAATACCACATATTATAATGGACATCAGGGAACAAAGCTTATACAGGGTGACAATTTGAAAACTTGCCAGTCCAATTATGTCACGACAAGGATGATTTCAGAAAAAATGCCGGAACAGGTCAATTTCTATTCGTAGGGGGACATATTTTGAGCAGAATTGTAAGACGAAATCTCCTCAACCCTAGGTGTAGGAGCTATCATCCCTAAATTCTAAATAGGGAATAGGGGTGGAGCTATACCTCAATTGAAAGACTACTTGACCCTCTACATGAATACTATGGTTTGCAAATTTTTATTGACATTCCGAGTCATTCACTTGACAGGAGAAGACGTGCTACAGTGCTCCTAGTGCTATAAAAGAGAAAGCGGACGAGAAAGTCGAAGTGTCACAGTGTCGTAAAAGAGAAAGCGGAGGTGAAAGTGCCCACTAACCAAGCTACGGAATATTTGATTCCGTCTGTGAAGTTTTTGTAGGTTCTATATTTATTATCGGAATTTTAATTCGTTAAAGTTTTCAAAGTTGGTGTTCATCCTAAGTGTCCAGAGAATTTCTCGTTGGTACTGCAGAAAACATCAGGTGAGCTTATTTTTCGTATCTCTTTTCTGATTTTTATCATAGCGTATAAAACATTCGGCTTTATACCATAGTTTTATATTAGACTATTTCAGTGAAGATTTCTGAATATCTTATTATTTTCAAATTGTTTGATATTTTGAGATTTTTGATTATAAAACCATGTCGGAATCCTCAGATAATGAGGGCTCCTACATGGAAGCGACCGATGCTGAAGAGTTCAGCGAAGGCGAACACGAGGAGCTTGTAAAGCTCAGAGAAGAAAATGGGCAGTTGAAAGCTCAAATAGTCAAACTGACTGAAACTGTGTCACAGTTGGTCGGTGAGATGCGCCTATTGAGGGAGGAAATGACCCGCAACAATATGACGAAACCTCCCACGTACGCCGCAATCACAAAGCCGGTACAGGGTTCCAAGAATAATTCCCTTATAGGAACTGTTTCACAACCCGAAACAAGGAAAAATGATACAACCCAAGTCGCGAAGGCCCCAAACGCGCCCCCAACTAAACGCGCGCGAAAAGAAAGCTCCTCTTCTGATGAGGAGACTGTCAAGAAGGCAATGGAAGTGCCTAAAAAAGATAAAATTCCACCCATCACGATGATGGGCACCTCAGATTGGGTAGAGATATCTAAAGCTCTCTACACAAAAAGGATAAATTACAACCGTGCAACTACAGTTAAAGACGGTATAAAAATCATCGCGTCAACCGTAGATGATTTTAGAAAAATCACGAAATTCTTCGAGCAGCGTGGTAAAGAATTTTTTACCTACCAAATGGAGGAGGAGAAGAAGATATATGCCGTTATTAGGCATTTACCAATCGACGCTGATCTTGCGTTGATTAAGGACGACCTGATATTCCAGGGAATAACAGACGCTGAGGTGTCCAGAATGACATCGAACAAGACAAAGAAACAAATACCTCTCTACCTGGTTAAAACCCAGAAAAAGGAAATATTCGAAGTGAAGCGACTCTACAACCTCTGTATTGTGGTTGAGCATAAAAAGAGGCCTGAAAGTCCAAGCCAGTGCTTTAGGTGCCAAAGGTACGGGCATGCACAAAACAAATGCTCCTTCCCGTGGAGATGCGTAAAGTGCTCAGGAAGCCACAGCAGCAATGACTGCACACTCACCAGAAAAGGTGAAGAGAGAAATGCCACATGCGTCTTATGTGGAGAAGAGGGCCATCCAGCTAGCTACAAAGGATGTAGCGAGTTCAAGTTGGTGACCAGAAAGAAAAATTCCCGAAAATCAGTTGAACAGAAAAAGAAGGTAACAAAAACAACAACTTCTGAACAAAAAATTCAGGAAGTAGCGAAGACCCAACCTACAGAGCAGGAAAAGAAGAGGGAGACTCCGAAACCCGTCCAGAAAAAAGAAGGACAGAAAAAGCTTACTATGAAACAAGCTGTGAACAGTCAACAAGATAAGAAAAAGATATCTGAATCAGCCGATGATTTAGATATCTTCACAGAAAAAATTTTCAACAAGATAATGTTGAAAATTGAGAGGGAAATGGAGAAAAAACTCCAAGCATTATTCAGTAAACTGAATTAATGGACCTTACGGATATTAGGAAGAAATCCCTCAAGATAATCTCGTGGAACATAAACGGGATCAACACTCGGAAAGCCGAGATAGAACAAATAATATCAGAAAGACAACCTGATATTATAGCCCTACAGGAAACAAGAATAAACCGGAACAGAAGACTGAATTTCATGAATTATGAAACATATAGATGTGACAGAATTACAAACACCGGAGGAGGAGTAGCAATATTGGTGAGAACAGATCTGAAACACTACTTTAAAAGTAGATCCGACGAAACACAAGGAAAAACAGAAAAAGTGACGATTGTTGCCGAATTAAATCGGCAAAGAGTCGAAATAACCTCGGCGTATAAGCCACCACAAAACAATCTATTGGAAGAAGAGATAAACAACATGTTGGAAGGATCAAACCCGAAAATCTCCATCGGAGATTTCAACTGTAAATCCCCATTATGGAATAGCATAACAGAAAATAGAAATGGCAAAAAACTCAAGGATTTCGCCGAAAAACAAAATGCCATAGTTATTGGACCAGAGCTACCGACATATCTTGCTTTTGGAAGAGGAATACCAGATGTAATAGATATCGCGATATTGAAAAATATAACTCAAGAATTCTCGATTGAAACTTTGGAAGATGGAACCTCAAACCACAATCCCGTGGAATTGACAATTGGAGAAGAACCAAGAGAAAAACTGTTGGAAATAAGAGAATATACCAATTGGACTAAATACAGCCATTTAATACAATCGGAAATAACAGAAATTCCAACAATAAACACTCCAGACGATCTGGAATGTGCGGTTGATAAACTGGAAGAGATTATATTGAAAGCTTACGAAAAAAGCACGAGAAGAGTGAAGAGACCAGCTCCAAGTCATCCGCATGGCGATACGCCTAAAGAAGTAAAAGATCTTATACAAGAAAATCGAAGACTAAGAAGAATATATAGGATGAACAAAAATGATCTGAATAGAAGGAACCTCAACCGACATAGCCAAGTTCTGAAAAATGCCCTGAAAGATCTAAGAACAAGCAGATGGAACAAAAGGGTTCAAGAACTGAATACAATCGATCATTCTGCATGGAGAATGCAAAAAAGCCTACGAGGAGAAAAGACTAAAATTCCACCCCTACACGGAGAAAGGGGAATGGCTTATACCAATACTGATAAGGCAGATGCATTGGCGGACTCGATCGAACGAGAATCGAGAATAAATTACAGGATAGACGACGATAATGAAGATTTGGAAGAACTGGTTGAAGAAAATGATGAAGAAATGGATGAATTACCAGCGACTGCTGAAATAGACAAGCCAACATCGCCAAATGAAATCAGGGAAATAATAAGAAGTCTGAAGAAGAGGAAAGCTCCCGGAAGCGATAAAATAACGAATGTTATGTTAAAGAAATTACCTAGAAAAGGTATAGCCGCTCTAACAAATATCGCGAATGGAATTATGAGGACAGAACACTACCCAGAAAAATGGAAAACAGCAGAAGTCATAGTATTCAATAAACCATTCAAAGAGAAGAAGTTTCCACAAAACTACAGACCGATAAGTCTACTGTCGGCTTTAGGAAAAGTAGTAGAAAGAATTATCGCCACGAGGCTAAATGAGGAAACCGAAAATCTGGAACTAATTCCACCAGAACAGTTCGGATTCAGAAGAGAGCATTCAACAGAACAACAATTATTAAGGCTCACAGAGTACATAACAGAGGGATTCCAAAATAAACAAGCTACAGGTCTTGTTTTACTAGACGTCGCCAGAGCATTCGACAGAGTATGGCATGAAGGATTAATATATAAGATGAGATGCGCTGGATATTCGATCAAAATATGCAAGTTGATCAGGAATTATCTCAAAAATAGAAGATTTTACGTGAAAGTGGGAGGAGAATGCTCCTCAACAAGAGATATAGAGGCTGGAGTACCCCAAGGATCAGTACTTGGGCCACTTCTGTACAACATATACATCCACGATATTCCGAAAAATCCAAGAACCATGCTAACGTTATATGCTGACGACACAGGCATAGCAACTCGACACCGAAACCCTGAAATAATAGAACGAGTTCTACAAGAGTCGATTGACGAAACAAATGACTGGTGCATAAAGTGGAAAATCAAGCTCAATGGACAAAAGAGCCAAGCAATATTACTACAGAAGAGAAGACTGCGACCCACAACGAAACTGGATGTTGACGGCGAAGAAATCGACTGGAAAAATGAAGCCAAATATTTAGGAATAACGCTTGACAAAGGACTTACTTGGAAAAGTCATATCAAACAAGCAATCGACAAAACGAAAGCAGCGATGAATAGACTCTATCCTCTGATAGGAAGAAGAAGCCACATGTCGAAAGAGACAAAATTGAAGATAATCAAAGCCGTTGCTAGGCCTCAACTGACTTATGGATCAGTTGCCTGGGGTTTCGCGGCAAAGAGCCATATCAAAAGAATTCAGGCCACTGAAAACAAGCTGCTACGATGTGCAATAGATGCACCTTGGTTTGTCAGGAATAGACAGATTTATAAGGACCTGAAATGGGAAACCATAACTGAATTCATGAACAGAAAAGCAGAGAAATTATTCGAAACAGCGAAAAACCATCCGAATCAAGAACTCAGGAGACTAGTGGACTACGACCCAGAGGAAGACAAAAGGAGAATGCGAATTTACCGAAGGAGACCAAGAGATCAATTAAAAAGAGATTAAAATAACAACAGAAACTTATTGAAAAAATTCAATAAAGGGTTAATCCAATAGAGGATAAACACATAAATCCCAGCAC
The DNA here is from genome assembly GCF_907165205.1 of Coccinella septempunctata. NCBI lineage: Eukaryota > Metazoa > Arthropoda > Insecta > Coleoptera > Coccinellidae > Coccinella > Coccinella septempunctata. The sequence goes on from NC_058192.1 coordinate 20,096,696, forward strand.
GATGGTGTGCGAGAAGAAAACCGACCAAGAGATGAACGGTTTATAGGCAAATGCCCGGAACCAAAATTCAAGAAGCAGTAGGGTTTTTAGTGGGTCTCGAGCTCAGGAGAGTGAGAAACCCCACACTGTTCCCCCTCAGGAGATGAGGGTGTGTTCGTCTGTTTGCAGATTTTCCCCCTGCTACACCAAAAAAAAAAAATTTTTATTGAGTCCTTGAAGGAGTTACAGGGGCTGATAATTTGAAAACTTTTCAGGCCAATTATGTCTCGACAAGGATGTTTTCAGAATCAGGCCCGGATCTAGGGGGGGGCAAGCGGGGCGCTTGCCCCGGGCGCCAGCCTAAGGGGGCGCCAAAATCAACCAGAGGTTGAAATTTTTTTACTTTTGATTTTCTCGGAAAAAATTAATTTCCTAGTGCTAAAATGGAAACTGTAGAATGGAAACATAATAAACCATCACTATGCCTAAAATATTTAAAATCAATGAGGGATCAATTAACTGCATATTATTCAGTCATCTACGAATGACCGCCACACTTGGGTGAAATAGGTTGAAAGATCTGATATGTTTACACTGCGTCGCAAGCAGTAATTTTTTTGCCTGGGGAATTGCCGACTCATCGCCTTCTCATCTGGAACTAAGGCCCAAAATTTCCGATTTTCTATAGACCATAACATAAAAACTAATCCTTTCAGCATAATTCTGTTTGCATATTCGTAATCTATGCCTTAGTAAAAACACCAATTTTGGTAGAAATCGGTAAGATCGAAATTTTTTCAAATTTTCCATAGATGTACCGAGTTTTTCACCATAATTTGAGCCCCCCTTCAACTTTGTTACTAAGAGAGGTACAAAAAAATGTTTTTTACAAAAGTTTCACGAAATTGAGTTTTTTTTTAAATGTTTTCACAAAATGAAATATATACAAAGTGGGCGGTTTTCTGAAGAATATTTTTGGTCTCCGATCAAAACCGAATTCATTCTGTACACTAATTCGAGGGCGTAGAACACGAATATGCAAACAGATATTTGAAAAAAAAAATTACTTTTCAAGTTATGGTCGATGGAAAATCGGAAATTTTGGACCTTCGCGGAAAAATTCATAAAATCTGAACCGTTCGAGATAGATGAATGAAGTGTGGATTTTTATATTTGCAAAGAACCAATTCATCACCAAAAAAGCAGCATATGACTAGTGCCTTTTTTCTAGCTGCTACAGCTCCTCAAAGTTGACCAATATTTCCGAAATTTTGCACTAAAAGTGATTTATTCCTCAAAATACTGATCCTCCAAAAATCTAATTGCATATTCGTGATCTACCTTGAATGAATATGTAAAATGATCCGGGTCGATATATGTAGTTACAAAAATAAATTTTTTTCGGAATAATTTCGTTCATGAAGCGCGGGTAAAAACGATAGACGATGGCGGGTTGCAAACGACATTCTTGTAAATACAAACTTTTTAATTTTTTTCTATTTATGCAATTTTTGGGAGTATTTTGGAAAAAGAATAACTTTTAATGGAACAATGAGAAAAAATATCTTTTGATGGAAATATGAGAAAAAAATATGAGTGATTTTTTCCCAAAGTACTCATCTTAGGAAAAATCTAATTGCATATTCGTAATCTATACGATCTCGAACTAGTGAAAAAAATAACTCGGGTTGAAAGTGATGACGAATATGCAATTAGATTTTTTTTCCTACGAACCTTAGAAGAGGGGGGGGGCGCCATCATGAATATTTGCCCCGGTCAGAAAAAATCGTAGATCCGGGCCTGTTTCAGAAAAAATGCCGGAACAGGTCAATTTTTATCCGGAGGGGGACATATTTCTAGCAGAATTGTAAGCCAAAATCTCCTCAATCTTAGGTGATTTCGGCTTACAATTTTGCTCAAAATATATCCCCCTCACTTTTAAAATTGACCTGTTCCGGATTTTTCTTTGAAAACATCCTTGTCGAGACATAATTGGGCTGGCAAGTTTTCAAATTGTCACCTCCTGTAACTACTTCAAGGAATCCATAAAAAATGGCAAACCATAGTATTCATGTAGAGGAACAAGTGATCTTTTATTTGAGGTAAATCTCACCCCCTATTCCCTATCAAGAATTTAAGGGTGATTTCGGCTTACAATTCTGCTCAAAATATGTCCTCCTCCGAATAAAAATTGATCTGTTCCGGAATTTTCTCTGAAAACATCCTTGTCGTGACATAATTGGCCTGGCAAGTTTTCAAATTGTCACCCTTTTTAGAATACTTTTGTTCAAATACAGTTGTTTACCTTTCACCATCATTTAGAATGGCAGGATTGAATCATGTATTTGATTTGGTATATCACCTAAATTGTAGAGTCTGTTGTAGGAGTACTTTCAGAAAACTGAGCTTGTAGATCTTCCCTGGGTCACCCCTATAATACCAGAAATATTAAAAACGATCTCTATACTCCATATAGTAGGTTGTATAACTTGCTTCATATAAAACTGAGTTCTTTGACACTAAAAAATTTCAAATCGAAAAGCTTTTAATAGATTTAATTATTACGAGTAGGTACATCTGACTTATGGGAACATTATTTGAAAATGTAAAACATCAATAAGTAATCTCCCTATCCTTCTATTTATCATCTTAAAAGGAGCTTTTCAGTACATAAAACAAGGATTATGATGCAGATAAGATGAAAAATAATTTGTTCAAATGGTGTATTCCAGTAGGATGAACTTCAGAGAATTCATTTTGATGCTAGATCTTCAAAAAGTCGCCACTCAATATAATTTGCATTTATTAGGAATAACTATTAGACATTCATTTATGGAAACCGATCATCTCAAACGTTATTCGAATAGCGAAATATGGGTTCGTTGATATCGACATCCCACCAGAAATAATTTCCATAACCATCACGCCATACAAGTCCCATTAGAGCTGGACGCATTTGAAAACAATAAAATTCGACTTTCGCGTCTCAAATGAAAATAACGTTTGCGTCATCCCACGGCTGAATTATTCAAATCCATGACATAACACGACCGTGCAGGACCCAGGTGCTACAGAAGGACGTGCATATTTCCATATCGAAGACTTGTTTGCTTTGTCTGCCCCAAATATAAACATAGATTTCGATGAAATGAATTCGATGCGCACATTCATGTTTGGAAATGCAAGCTGGATATTCGAATGATCGTGATCCAGATGAATACAGAGTCTGAGGATGATCTCGGGAAATGAAAAAGGCTGAAAATTTCACTTAAGTGCCCCTTCCACACGGTGCTTACAAAATTAGTACATTTCTGAATATATTGAAGAAGTAGCAATTGAGGATAATTGAATGGACGTATGAACATCATAATTTGATGCGAGAATGGGATCTATGAACATCATATTTTGAAGCGAGAATGATATTCTGAATGAAAAATTGACGTATATTTGTCAATCAAGCGTTGATTCCCCGATCAAGCTTTATGGAACCCGTGGTGAATATGGCAACTGAAAATCAAATTTAAATTTTTTGCTTAGAAATCAGAAACCTGACAGAATTAAAATCGAGCAGACATTCTATGGGGGCGGGAAGGTAATAAAAAGATTTTGGTGGTGTTTCCCTCTACTTAATATGAGCATGATATGCGCCTACTAGGTAAATTTAAATGCGAAAAAAATTCCAGCCTAGACCATACCTACTCACGCTACCTATTGATAAATTATTTTGTTTCTTCAAAAACCGTGACTGGTCGCTCAAAAGAAATTACAATATACCTACTATCAAGAATTGATTGTTCAATGGTATAATAAGAGGTGTTTTTTCTACTTCTTGCAATGATAAAGGGGAACACTACCAAAATTTCTCTTGATTGCCTCGCTCCCATAGAATGTCTCCTCATTCCATTTCTGTTTTTCTGAGAAAAAATTTAAAAATTGCTTTTCGTTGCCATCTTAAGGGATCTGTATCTAAACAGGGGCTGCTAAAAAAGAAATATATATGAAATACTAACAGTATTTTTTGACAAGAAATCACCCCTTAACTTTTTTGGCAACTATTCATTTACATCCCGTATACCGATGACGTCTGTGAAGCTACGGTTTGTGGACTGTTAGTAAACCTTAGTTAATCACACTTGTTTCGCTACCACAATACCATTTTCAGGTTCACAGTACCTATTGCTTCAACTATGCACCTGAAGAGTACATTGTGATAGCGAAACACGTGTAGTGGTTTAGTCACTCATCCTAGTGAGAATCGTGTAATTCAACTTCTTGTTTAATCAAGGTTTTTTTAATGTATCGGGCAGAAAAAAGTTTCAGAAATTCAAAATTTGTGTGAATTTTCCAAGATTCTAATTTGCTTCGATAAAAAGAGAATTTTATTCAATTAAAACGAAGACTTTCCTCTAGTGGCGATCTGGTGCAGCCGGCTTCATTATGGGCACGTATAATTCCAGGATTGAAAGTATGACATAAAGAATGGAGTTGAATCTGTAAGTACAGGGTAGGCAAAATTCGATGGGATTGAATGACAGCTCTGTAATCCTAAGAGCTAGGGAAAAATGGATGGCACGTTTCCGACCTCGATTTTCAAAAGATTGTTAATGGTTAAAACCGCATCCCTCTATTTTCTTTTGTTTTCAAGCTATAACTGAAAACTCATTTTTCGGCTCTTCGTACTGGTGCCTCTATTTCGTTAAGTATCTGTGATATCGAAAAGCAAATGTTACATTCTACACACACATTTTCATGTAGAATGCAGTGGCGTAGTCGAAGATTTTTTTTCTGTCCGCCACTTCAGTGGTATACCTAGTGATAAATTTTATTTTTTTTAAATATAAACCCTGTGTTATTCTTACATATTCCAGTCCCATGTTTTTTTTTCTGATTCAGAATATATAACATACGTCGTGTTTCCAATTGTTTTTCCAATAAAAAAATTCAAAAACTACTTCGGTCAAGTTGGCAGGTCATTTCATTGATAATATGATCATGAACTTTTATGATCCTAAATTGTGTCAGGTTATTAAATGGATACAGGCTTTGCCTTTAGTGGATTTCCTTAGGTTTATTATTCAATATTAAAATTGTAACAACCTCGTAGATTTCAAAAAATGAACCTCATTACAAATACTAATATGGGATCTCTTTCATTCCGGATATTTGGAAGATTGAAAACTTTTTCAATATGGAATGAATCATTTTCAGGAAATTTCATGAACCTAGATTCAGTTGAGTATGTTCCGAAACCTTTTCAACTGATAGATAATAATTTAAATACTAGTACCACAGCTTTTTCAAACACCTTCACAAATAAGGCTGTGCCAGTACTAGTAAGTTATCTTTATCTATGGTACTAGTGTAGGTTAGGTTAGGTTAGGTTTGAAAACTTTTCCAATATAGAATGAATCACTTTCAGGAAATTTCATGAACCTAGATTCAATTGAGTATGTTCCGAAACCTTTTCAACTGATAGATAATTTAAATACTAGTACCACAGCTTTTTCAAACACTTTCACAAATAAGGCTGGGCCAGTACTAGTAAGTTATCTTTATCTATGGTACTAGTGTAGGTTAATTGCTAAATATGAAGTAGTCATAGAAATTCTCATAATTTCCTCATTTCCTGAGCATCTTTTCGAATATCCGGAATGAAAGTGATCTCCGAAATCTCTCATAGCCGGACACAACATAGGAGCATGGAGATCATTATCCTATTATCAATGAAAACGACCTGCCAACTTGACGGAACTAGTTTTTGAGTTTTTTATTGGAAGAACAATTAGAGATACTACTTAAATTATATATTCTGAATAGGTAAAAAATATGGCACTGGAATATGTAAAAATATTATAACATAGGATTTGAATTAAAAAAACTTAAAGTTGCCATTATATCACTGAAGTGACGGACTGAAAAAAATCTTTGACTACGTCACTGCATTCTACATGAAAAAGTGTCTGTAGAATGTAACATCTGTTTTTCGATATCACTGATACTTTACGAAATAGAGGCACCAGTAAGCCGAAAAATGAGTTTTCACTTAAAACTTGAAAACAAAAGAAGATAGAGGGATGCGGTTTTGGCAATCTTTTGAAAATCGAGATCGAAAACGTGCCACCCATTTTCCATTTTCCCATCGAATTTCGCCCACCCTGTACACGGTATGCACATTTATTGAAGCATCGTAGTGGGCGTCAATTCTAAAAATCTGTGATATTTAATTCGAAACCATTTATGCCCGAATTTAAAGTAGTTAACTGGATATCCTTGATACTGTTCCGTTGACACTCGGCGCATTGAGCATACAAGCAGTTGTGTTAAATTTGGCGCAAAAAAGTCGAAACGCACAATTAAATATGATATTATGAGGGATCTCGCCAAATATCCGCCACACGAAGGTAAATTAGCTAACGGTAGCCGTTTTCCCACACACCTACGAGTTACCATTCGCAGAACGTGATGGGCATGATGAGGCTAGGCCGTGAAATCGGACGCCTTGATTTACTGCCGAGGCCTTTGGAACTATCTGTCGTTTCAAACGGTTACGTCGATTCCGATAGTCATGATTTATTCATAGATCCGGCTGACTTTTCTTCTTATTTATAGATATTTCTCATTGTAGAAGTAGTTGCTGCTAAACAAGAATTTCTTCGAGGCAGGGCAATCTTGGGTAAGCCAGGGTTTTCGAAGAGTTAATAGGTCAAAGATGATTACCTCAATCTTTTGACCTTCGTTAAAATAATGAGATATTTGCCAGGCTAAGACTTTTTCTTTATACGCTTCAGCTTCATCATTCCTAAAATATAGTTTTCATAAAAGAATTGAAAAACCACTACAAAGAAGTTCTTCCTTAGGTTTAGTGGATTTTTAGGTCATTATCTCGGGACGTTTGCGTCATTTTTTCGATTAATTGCGTTGCTACGGAAATACCACTCTTTCGAAAAACAATAGCAGAGATCTACCCCCGGTTTCACAAAGCCTACTTGATTCACGCATAAACGTCAATTTGTTTTCAATCGATAATTCAGTCATGAGCATTCAGAATATCATTCTCTCAACAAATTATGATCTACATATACATTTATTTTAGCAGTCGGTTGGCAATGAAATAATATTCTCAAGTTTTTGTTACTAGAACGGAGTAACGTTGGCACTCATGAAATGTCGTTAATGTCATAACGCCGCGCGCCGTTGCCACAACTAATATCAATTTTTATCACAAAAATGCCGAAAGTGATTGAAAAAAAGAGACAGGGATTCAGGTGCTATTTAGAATTCAGGTCCGCTCAACATTCAAATAGTTATACCCTGATATTCTAAAATCCACAATACGTCAGACGGTAGCGGACATATTTTCTATGTAAGGGAATCTAAACGACTTATATTTCAGCTGAATATTTCCACAATAAGAAAGATTGTGAATGAAGAGGATGACAAAGAATTTCCTTCTATTGGGAGACCCAAAAAAGTGGTGGGACAATATTTGTTGTCCACTGAGGGGATCTCGAGAACTATAAGAGCTAGAAAAAAACGGATGACACATTTCCTTTTCAGAGAAACAAACTATGGTGAAAACTGTCACCTCCTACGATTCTTCGTTTTTGAGTTATTATCAAAAGAGAGATTTTGACGATTTCGAAAAATTCTCATTAATTTTTTGTCCTTGAAGTTACAGATCTGAAACTTGAACCTTCTTAGGCACTTTTATACTTAGAATCTATTGACAAAAGATTATTCTCCAATCCAAAAATAACGAATTCGATAAAAGATTGTATTTAAAAAACTTCGCCTAACGATTCGGAAGAAAAAATATTTTGAGCTCGTCAGTGGATTCTCCGTTAAAAAGTGTCTGTAGAAAGTTCAAGTTTCAGATCTGTAACTTCAAAGACAAATTAGGAGAACTTTTTCGAAATCGTCAAAATCTCTTTTTTGCTAATTACTCAAAAACGAAGAATGGTAGGAGGCTACGGCTTTCACGATTATTTATGTCATCCGTTTTCTTCTGGCTCTTGTAGTTCTCGAGATCCCCTCAGTAGGCAACGAATTTTGCCCACCCTGTGCCTGAGAGATTCTGTATGACGTTCCTCCATTTCCAACTTTATCCAATAAAGTTAATGTCAGTGGTTCACTACGACTTTAAGATAATGCTCTTACATTTAAAGCTTGGAAAAAACTATAGAAAGTTATATGTACTTGAAATTAAGTTTTACTTTTTTAATCGTATGTTCTTTATGAATTTCAATGCAGTTGGCCAGTTTAATTATAAAATATTCTCAATGCAGTTTAGATATTAGATAGTATCTGCTACTGCTATATGAAAAGTCAAATTTTACGATGAAAACAGAATATCATAAATTAGCGCTATTTCCATACTTAACAACGCAATTTATCGAGAAAATGACGAAAATTTACCGAGGTTATGACCAAACAATCCATCAAACATAAGTAAAAACCTAATAAAGTCTCTCGATATTTATGAACTTTTATCCAAAAAAACTGGAATTCTTTGCTTCGTCCACACTCTGTACAATAAGGGGAACATCAAAATATACGAAATACCCTGCACCAGTTATGTAAAGACTAAACATGGTATGTCACACCACTAGCGAAAAATCCAACACCGACGAAGAAATGTCGAAGTTATAGCTATAAATTTATTAATAATTTTTTTTATAAAATGGCCATATTTCCATAGCAATGTGTTGTATCCGAAATGTAGCGAAGAAAACCCGAGGTGTTGACCTAACAATCAAACCTGCATTAAAAATAATTTTGTGAGGCTAGGGCCCCACAAAATTATCAGTAATTAACAGTATAGGTACTGTTTTAAAATTACTCACCAAAAAAACGAAATATTTGGCTGCCCTGCATTCATTGAAAAAAATACTTTGAGTCAGTAGCATGTAGACAAAGAAAGGACAACACTTTGCATCTCGCGGAGAAAATTAAGCATCATCAAGTAATATCAAAGTTAATTCCGGTCAAACTCAAACTTAGCCAATTTTCTAGCTGTTTCATTTCATTTGCTACCTAGTTTATATTGAAATCGCAAAAATAGGGTTAGACGGTTAGAGGAAACGGCTACGACAAGAAGAGCCACACATCTGGGTGAAGCCTACGCTACGGTCCTTGAATCTACATTCAAGGACAGACACTAAGAAGCTGCGTTCTATAATCAGCGTGCCAAATAAAAATCAAGAAAGAGTACTTGCTCCTTTTTTCTACATATCATAATATATATGAAATATTTTTATTTCCCTCAATGTAGATTATTCAACCTAAAAAAACCTCCCATTCTATTCATCAAACAGATAGAAATCAAAATCCTTATTAAACTTTTCTGCCCATTTCATTCACCGATGTGAATATTCGACAAAGTTTTGTGACACGTCGTGAACGACAAAACAACAATATCCCTTGAAAATCTCGCCAAAATGCTGACGTCAGACCCATAATACGACTTTCGAAGAATGTGATTGTTCTCTTAACGACAAGAGGGAGGTCACCAAGGTTTATTAGAAGTAATAATACAAAACCAAGTATCAATATTTTGCCTCAACTGATGTCATTTAATACCTACTAGGCGATCATGTGCTGGGAATCGTAAAATGTTATCGGTTTCGGGTATCCATCCCAGTGAATTTAATCGGAAGTTTGCAATTAGTTCAATCGGAAAATCTAGGAAACCCTTCATTCCTCTCATCTAACGAAATCACACAAAAAATGGCAGGTTTCTCAGGACATTGTAAATGAATAGTTGGGAGAAAATTGGTGTGATTCCTTGTCCAAAAATAGTCTGAATCTTTCATTGAATTTTTTTTTTGAGCAGCCTCTCAGCTCCCTATAATTAGCACCTGAAAATCAATTTCTAATTTTTTCTTGAAAAACAGAAAACTGACAAAAATTAACTTGAGTGGGTATTCTGGAGCAAGAAGGCAACCAGAAAAATTTTGGTGGTGTTCACCTACAATTGAAAGGGATAGAAAAAGCCACCCCTAAAATTTGTTTCGCAAGAAACTGTTTTCATTCATATGAAAACATTAAAAATTACCAAGAATTAAATTCAGATGCCGATATGAGTATCAACAACTGTTACGATCTGAAATGATCCAATATTCTACCGTCAGGATAACTTAATGGAGGACGTTCCACCGAAGAAGAGCAGATGCTGACCATGATTTCGGTCTCATTTGACCTCATCAGAGCAGCACAGCTTCTTCTTAGATGGTAAAACGTCTGGCAAACTTGCCAGACATACAGTAAATTCTACAAGAGTCTTTTAGAGTTCACTGGAGACATATGTCATTGTCTTCCTCTGGGTTTCGATATGGTGGGGATTGAATCGGATCTCGTTTCATACTGGCAGGCGCTCGAGTACTACTCGATGATACTCAGTAGGGTCCATAAATTCCAAATGTATCATTGTATTTATCGCCTCGAAGCGTTACCACTTCATTATTAAAAATTAATTTTTGATAGCTTGATTAATTTTGAACAAATAAGTTCTCCTATAAGCTCTTGCTGAAAGTAACTGTTTTTGAGAAAAAAAAAACTAGGTATAGATTGAAATTATCTTCAATCTAAATTTACCTAGTAGGCGGATATTATGCTGACATCATAGGAGAGCACCAACAAAAATTTTTATTGCCTTCCCCCTTCAATAGTGTAGAGTCATTCGGGGCAACTGTGGGCACTTTTGCTTTTCAAGGCATACCCTGTTTCAAATGTTGAAGCTAGGAAAATTAAAACATATTTATAAGATTTTCTAATCTATAAAAAAACATCAAAAAGCAAACAAACAAAAACTTTTTTTTTCCGCAAAAAAAAATTACAGTGAAAGTCGGAATGCGTTGAGATGCCCCGTATTGTAAGTATTGTAAGTGAACGCAGTGCTTAGTGAACTACACAATCAAAACAAATTACAAAATAATGTCATCGAAATGTTACAATATTAGAGAAATGCTGTTTATTGTCAATACAGAAGCGCCTTTTTACAAGCAGTGCATTATTGTTCGTGCCACCATTCCTGGTAAACACTTCATACATTCCCCTGTTGGTGGCTCTTCATATTTTTATGAACAAATGGGACAATATTGATCGTGTCTTAACCAAGAAAATCAACAATGTCATAATTTATTCCTCACTGAACTAATGCCCATATAATGAATCTATGCACACACTTAAACGCGCACACTTTCCCCAGTAAGCCAAAATTTGAATTGACGTTCTGATAGAGTTGAGTAGCTAAGAGAACCTAAAATTTTTTATTATATTTTTAGATTAATATGTGCATGATCGAATAAAATATTGTTTTGCACTGTCGAACTCGGAACTTGGACCTGGCAGAATTTGCAGAGATGCTAAAAATTAACAAGAAAACTAGTGAATTTGATTGATTGCAAATAAAAAGTTAACGAAACGTCGCACGGCGCACTTCTTTGAAAAATTTGGCGATTCTACGCCATAGCCCCTTGCTTCACCCAAATGAACCCCTCTTTCATACATTGCATAGTCGAGATATAAGCACTGCGCACACTACCCTCAGTTACTCCGAATGACTCTATCTGTTCAATTTCTGGTTTCTGAAAAAAAAATTAAGGATGTTTTTCAGGTGCCATTTCAAGGACGGTGTATCTAAGCAGGGGCTGCTCAAAAAAAAAACTTTCATACAAAAAACCGAGCAAAAAACAGACACTGATTTTAACAAGACATCACTTGAATTTTTTTTAACCATTCATTCACACCCTATATACAATATTCTCAGAAAGCCTTTATTTATTTTGTGTCATTCCGTAAAGTTGAAATTTATGTATCTCGAAATCATAGAATATTTTTCCCCTGGAGACTGATTACGCTCATTCACCAAATGGACCACAATCTAGACTTCTAGACCAAGACGAATCAATATAAATTAAATATGCCACCATACACCCACTAATAGTTCTTGATATGGGTGATCATAAACTAAGGAAGCACAAATTGTCATCCTTACACATTTCTCCCATACTTTTATTTCACAGCTAGTTAGCTCAGTCCAACTCTCTATGGTTATCTCAGAAAAAAAACTCAATCATTTTGGTGTACGCCGTAAAAAATATTCGATAACTCCAGGTAGACGTGTAATAATTGAATTTTCTCGCCATCCTTTTGACGACGGTTTCTATCGGACGAAGCGCAAGTGGATGTTGATTGGCAATTAAAAAAGTTATGCCAGAGGGAAAATTACTTTCTTTCTAAGGTCCTTCAACCGAACGAGATTTTGATTAGTTCACTTGGGTACAGACTGGGGGTTAAAATCTATATCGGCTGTTGATATACCATGGTGTTCGATTATTGAGAAACGATGGAAATCCCATGATGTCAAAATTTGCACGTATATGTCATCAACGAAAAGCGTCCTGAAATCTCTGAATAAATACGACCAGTCACCATTATCAAGAAATCGAAACATACAAACTGATTAAATATTTGAGAATTTATGCAAGATGATGAAATTCATTCAAGAAATAAGGTTGAAATCTAAACAATTATTCTTATTATAATCTGTTTTGATATTGTAACCAGAGCGGTATCTATGAGTGGCAAAATTTTTCTTAAATTGTCATTACAGTCTTTCATATTGTTTGGGATCTACATTTATTGGTGAAAGAAGTTCTCAGAATTTGAAAATGTGTAGGTAAATAGGATGCTTGTTGAAGATTCGTCAAAAGTGTAGGTGGTTTCTCCAACCGAAAATATTAAGATTTCGTCTAAAATGGGGGTCTGAATATCATATCATCAGGTCAATATCCTTGGAGACTTCATATACTATAAGATTAAAATGATGATACTAACAAAATTTTTCTCTAGATAAGTTTGAGAATGACCTTGACATATGCAGGTTCTAAAAGAAATGTTATCTCCACTGATATCTCCGAAATTACCATGAGCAAATTTATAGCAAACTCTTTCGTAATTCCATCATATTCTTTGGAGTCTGGATTGATCAATTTCTTAAGATTGTATAAGAAATATCAAATAGTAACCTACATTCTTAATCGTCCGAAGAAAAATGTTTTCTTAACTGGAACTTGTTCTTCGAATAAATTCAGACTGGTTCATTTTGAATATTTCGATATCAACAAAATTGTTGGTTAACGTCTGCCTGTTTTTCCACTTCAGGTTTTATTCTTGGAGGCAGTAGAAAAAACGTCCATCGTTACATGTCTCAATTTCGGCAAACCAATTTTTAATGATTTTTCGAAAATTTTTATCGAAATATGTATCATAATTTCCTTCAGAAATTTTTATTTATAATCAAATTAATTCAGATGCATAACATCCGCAGATAATGAAATCAACGAATGTTACGATCTAAATCGAACTAACAAACTACCATCGCTCGAAGTATTACCAGAAATTTCATTTCATTTATTTATCTTGATTAACTTCAACAACTTAAGCTAATCATTAACTCATTTCATCAATGTCAACGAATTATATCATTATATTATTTTGTATGATATTTTGTGTTTTGTGACACTCCCAACCCTTCACAATTATTCAATTCTTTTTTCATAAAAAATTGGTGGATAATTCAACTTTTCCCAATTATTCAACTCGAGACTCCCATTCTTGAGCATTAGGAAATATTCAATTATCTAATGAAAATAATCGAAATTATCCGAATGTCACAATATGAAGAATTCCAGGAGAATTTCAAAAAATCATAGCTACTGAACCACGAGTCTTCACGAAGTTAAACTAATATCATTCGATTTCTATCCACGAACATCAAAACCTGTTATGGGGCATAAATTGCACTGAAGCTTAAATGTGTTTTGAGAACTATTTTAACCAATCCTTGATTGCCTGAATTCTCAGTTCCGAAGGATTCTTCAATGAAACCATACAATGATGGCATAATTTTGATTAATCTATTTATTTGTTCCTGATGAGTCTCAAAAGTTCCTGGTTGATCATAATTCATACTTAGATGATGACTGTTTTGATCACTTTATGATATCAATCGGAAAATATATTGGGGATTGGAATTTAACAACTGAGCTGTCAAATTATTGATACAACGTTTTTCACGCAAATCAAAAAGCAATTAAATCTGAAAGCTCAATCAGGCAGTCATCTCATGAATAATCTCTCATCAATTTTTTCAGATTGAAATAGACTCTTCAATAAGACGAATTCAATGATGCATATCCGAGTACCAATCTCTAAAACTAAACCTGATTATGTTTCATTAGGGTGTTTGAACCTATATACCGTCAAGTATTTGAAAAGTTCACCTAAGTCTCAAAAATGAATGGTTATTGAAATTTTTCAATTGAAATATACAGGGTGTGTCTAAATTGATGCGAGCAATTTTAAGGGGTGATTTTTTAGAAGGAAATTGAGGGGAGTCTTTTAGATATCTTTTGTTCAAACCCCTTCCCTCTTCCCTCCAAATTACAACCCTTTGAAGTTAGATTAGGTTGGAGTTTTGTTAAGTATCATTTTAATTATAAATAACAATTATTGTTCGATTTCTTATTGTGATATTTAGAAAACTGGAAAGATAAAACTTAATGTCATTAAAAGGTATTTTGCTTGTCTTCTTAATACGCTTTGTTACTAACGAATAGTGCTTCTTTGAGGAGACTCTTAATATTATTTTATATTTTTGTCACCAAAGCAACAACTTTATGAAAAAAATTCACGACAGAAATGTTTCCGATTAAATTCCTCTCTTCTTCCAAATATGAAAATCCGGGCACTACAAAAAGTTCGGATGAAAAAAATATAGGGGTTGCTTTTTTCACTCTTTTTCTAGCATTATTTATCTGTTTTATTCTTCTGAATACTATTTTAGTTTTATTTTATTTTGTCCTCACTTCGAAGGGTTTTAACTTGTAGGGGAAGGGGTTCTGAACAAAAAGTTAGAACAAAGACTCCCCTTAATTTTGGCTGAAAACCAATCTTCTAAATTTTTCGCATCAATTTTGAAACACCCTGTATAATCAGATTTCAGTTAAAATAAGTTACAGCTATTTCAGGTAATAATTTAACTGAATTCCGACCCTTCTATAGAGCGTTCTATGACGAGGTGAATCAGCTACCGAAATACAGGTTGCTTTTCTACATTCATATGCATATAATACTACATGAATCGATACACAGGGTGTTCTTTGATATCATTTGAGTTTTCTTCTATGATAGGTCAGAACAATAATATATAACCTCTTACAGGGTATTCCATAACGACATGGATCTTTTTTTTTAGTTATATTCCGTATGTTTTATGAAGAAGTTCGTTTCTCAAATGTACACGATACTTGTGAGGCTATCACGATGGAGCTCATTATAACCGTAAGAAAACCTCATGTAATTTGCTCTATAACGACTTGGTTCATTTTCAAATATACTGAGATATTCATGAGAGGATTCAGATTTCACAAAATAAATACTTTGTTTTTAAATAAATATTTAAATGAATGTATTCTAGCGAAAAAAATGTCATTAGGTACATGTTTTTGAGAAATTATGAATTCATGGTCGTAGATAGGTAGAGGGAAACATAAAACAACATTGAGATTTCCAGTTTTTTCCAAAAAAAAAAAACTGGCTACACCAATGTTAGGATTTTATCTATACGGAATGTTCTTGAATATATTTTCTGCGTTGTTATCATGAGGATGTCAAAACTAAATAGTTTAATTGGTTCTTATAAAACATTCTGTATATCATCGTAGAACAACTTGTGCATCTCAGCCTGAATTGGTTCTGAAATTATTAAAATTCCGGAATTTATTTTTGAGATATTACGTGGCCCTTCTACGCCTCCTTAGAGACCTCTCAGAAAAATGAGCGAAAAAATTTAAATGAAATAATCAACACTCGAGATGGAACGTCAAAATTTATTTATTAGTCGATTTCTGTGCAGTTTATGCGGACGCTACCATGGAATTTCCATTCGTTTCTAAATTCGAAAGAATCAAAAAGTTATTTACCAACTCGCCCTCGCTAACTTCTCAAAAATCACACGATCATCCTGCCTCATATACAAACAACTCACTGAGCCACTTCTAGATTTCAAACAGCACCAAATCACGCGGTTTTTTCCGGGAAAACTCCGCAAATAACGCGAGAATCTGCCGGAAAATTTGCCGATTTGCGATCGCAGCACGTGCCGAAGTCGCACTGTACTAAAATCAAAGCAGCTAGGTGGACAAATATTGTTCAACTGAAACGGAACGTTAATTTCCAAGTTAGACCATTGTTGCGCTCGTAAACCGCTAGCTACCAAGTCGAAGGCAAGGACGTACGTGTTTGATGTTCCTCAAATCACGGCCTGCTCCTTTACGCTCTCATAGATAAGTCTGCGAGACTAGTTTCGAAGTGGGACAGGGGGCAGGGCACCCGAATTGCTTTATGACCTGACAAGATGCAAAATATCGGCACTTTGCCTGGCCTGTCTGTCGAATATAATGATGAACGTCCGAAAAAGAATGGACTTCAATTTAGTGCGGCTTTAGTTGCCTCACCCTGAAAGGATCCCCGTACAAAGTATGGAGGAGGTTTTAAAAAAGAGCACGTTTATTTTATCAACGAGAGAAATCCAGCAATTTCAGAAAATTTTGCGCTTGTTCTTCGGAACGAAGGCGATATTATTCGCCCTAATGCTGGAAATTTCTGATTTTGAGAAGAAAATGATTTCGAACTATTTGTTCACTAATTGATGAGAGTTTTTGTAATTTACCGATACTTACAGAGAATTATTGTGTCTGCTTTCGCAAGAGCATTCAAAACGTTATTTTCCTCCTTATCTACTCGATTGGATCTGTGTTGATGAAAAATTCAAGGGAAATATATAGGTGCGAAATATTGATTTGAATTCAAATTTCGCTGTGCAAACGGGGAAGAAATAACGTTATTTTTGCAAAAAAAACAGCCTACCTCGTATTGTTTATTCATGCTCGATAATTTGGATTGAAATAAAGAATTCACTCAAAGTTGCTTTGGATGATAATTTGAATCAGCATAGTACAGTAAAATAAGAAGAGGACCTCGAATTGACTTAGGGAAAGGTCAGTTCAATCCCTCCAGGGGATGAGCATTACTTTTGGTGGACCAAAAACGTCAAAATTTCCGGACTTCCTTGATTTTTTCTTTTTTAACTCCTGAACACCGCATCATAGCAAAAACCTAATAATGGGGCTTTAAATTTTGCGTCGATTGACCCTCCCAAGTTTGGAATTCGACCAATAGATAAGGTTGTAATTAGCGGCTGAAAGACAAAATTTCGTTCGAAGAATATTTAAATTTGACCAATTCTAACCCTATTTTGTGGTCAAATTCCAAAAACGGTAATTTTGGAATATCTTACATCAGTACCAATATTTATTGGATTCAGACTATTCAGGTGTGTCTACCTATCCAATTAAGTCATGTACCATCATCATCTTGCAAGTGTAACAAGATATATACTCTAATTTTTGTTTTTTCAATAATTTAAGATAGGTATTTTTGAGAAAGGATGATTAACTGAGAATGTACTACTGAATGCAAATATTCACTGAAAGAATACTATTAAATAGAAGAAATATAAAGAAGAAGCAAGATATAGGATATTCCTGAAGAACTTTTTTTGGAATTGGACAAATAAGTAGGTAATGACTAATGTTAAAATTGGCCAAATTTCAAAATTCAGATATTCTGCGAACTCGCTGTTAAAGTATTAAACTTTGGACGAGTGTTCTTTGGAAGCTACAGATGCAGAATGTCCACAAGTGATACAATAAACAATTTCTTTGAGTATTAATAATACTCAATGCCAATATGGAAAAAATTGCCGTCGTTGAGTCGTCGAATACTACCTTAAAAATTAGGGCAATTTTAATGTTGGGGGGGGGGGGGATAAGACACGTAAAGTTGTCTGTTTTTCAATCGGTCTCACCATAAGGTTCCCGATGATGAAATTCGTTGTGTAGGAGTGAAAATAGAAGAACCAAAAGTTATACTCAACTACTGGAGGGGTATGCGAGCTCAGATTACACATATTCAGGACTATCCTAAGGTTTTGGAACAATGTCCAGCTTTCCTCAACTCCTTAGGGGTTTCCCCCTTTCAGGTTTAATTTAACTGGATTTTAACAACTTTATGATGTCAGGAATTCTGACTTTTATATTATTGAAAATTATATTTCATTCTTGGGCCTACTGAGTAGGTACCTTGTGATGGCCGTGAAATATACATCGAGACAAAAAAAAAATATTTACACGGAACAGAAGACACAAAAAACACGAGAGGTCTTTTTGACTGAATCAGATAGATTTAACATAACATGCCTCGAATTATCCAACAACATAAATTGTATTTTCAAGGAGTGAAATTATTTTCAGAATATGGACTTACTATATCGAAGGATGAACGTGGAAGGAATCGAGATATAATAACACAAAAATAATAGCAACAGAAGAAGAGAAGAATGATGAGATTCCTGAGATATTCTTGAGCTCAATAGAATGGATAGACGATCTGTCATCTCACTTTATCCCATATCGATAGTGATAGTTTCTCTCCGTTGTGCTACTCAAGAATTCGGGTCCTGTAGTTAATACCTAACTACCGCCTGACTACCAGTCATCGGTAATATAAGACAAATATGAAACCAATGACAAGTGCGAGGGATGGAACAATGAACGCCGGGTAACAAAGGGTGGTGAAATAAATTCAACTACTTCAGGCAACATTAAACTTTACATCAATTCGAACCAATAACACGAAGAGATTCAAACATTTACCGTAACATCATGTGAAAATCCTGACACGAGGCTGCAAATTCCAGAAATTTCTAATTTTCTACTCGTGTCCATTTTCACGCACATTTTATTCTATGATATGCTGAAATTGAGTTATTTCGAACGTTCAAATCGTTTTCGCAATAAATTGTACGTGCTCGACTTCTTATATGGAAGGAATGTCTTTCTTTTGTCTTCAGTTTCGAAACTTTTAAGCGGAATTCTCTGTATCGGTTCACGAACCAACTTCGGGACAAAAGTTTTATATTTTTGCCAGTATGACTGATTCTGAAGTTCTTTTCCGCTACATGAAAAATGTCTCATGGAACATCGAGAGAATCTTTGGCATTGCATTGCACAATATTTTGAATAATTTGAAAGAAATAAATATTTAAACGGTCAAACGGTCTACATTCAAAATTGATATCTAGTTATGCAACCAACAAAATAATATCGAGAATATAAAATTCTAATCTTGAATTGATTTCGTTATAATATCTATTATACCTGTATCTACAGGTACACTAGGTCACTATCTATTACCTATATCAATACAAGGTGATGCTACGTAGAGTCACAAAATTGTTATTTTCGACATTCTGTATAATAGCAACAAAATATCCAATAATAATTCAATGATGAAGCATGTCCTTAAAGCCAATACTTTTTTCACCTACCAATTCGTTATGGAAACGCATGAATATTAAGCTAACCTAACCTAACCCAGCCCATAATCCTATAAAAATTGAGAAACATCATAATAAATTCATGCTTGTAGAGAGATGAGAATTGTGAATTTATTCTTTGCTTTTGAAAAGGGTGAGTCTTTGATATGTACATTTTAACAGTAGCTTCTTGAGGTCAAAAGAAACACTTTTTTACTTTACCATTTCTTCCGATTCGGCCTGGATAAAGAGATATTGCCATCTTAAGTTTTTATAATGTGCTTTACCACCCCTGGAAAAACAAGCTTAATCGATGACACTACCCATCTGTAATGTGAAATTTTTTATTTTTGAATCAAATTCCTCCAAAACAGCGCATTATACGAGAAAATAGTAATTATAGAATACTTTTATTTCCAAAATGATCAGATATCTATTTATTAATCACTGTTGAATTTACTTTCAAAAGTTGGGTTCTTCGGATTTCTGATGGTAGTTTTATGGTAGTATGTAGTGGTCATAATGAAGATGTGGCTGGAAATGTTTGTTCTGAGTAGATTAGCACATCAATGAAAAACCATATTCATATTCATTCCATTCGATAAAATCTTTTGTGAGATATGCTAAGCTGAAAATTACATTTTTTATGAATTTTCAACAGCCTGTATCTTTTCGAACGAGCCGAATTGGTAAAACTGGTAAAGAGACGTCATAAATCTCCTGTTGAAATATATGTATAAGTCAAAGGCTCATCCTGTATATTACAAAAAGTAATTCCCATAATATTCATATTCATACTCAGCCTCGTAAACAAAAGGTTCATATAGTGTTTATTTAGCATCAAAGTTATCATTTCTTTTTTTTATTATCGAGTATTATTTGTGTATTGATTTCAAAAATTTGTGTTTCCCTTCAGCAGTACCTTTAATATCGTCCGCAATCCATTTTATCATCTATTGTTTTATTATTTTCGAAAATATAATTTTTATTATAACAACAAATTCAAATAGATAGGATGGATGGATGGATCTTTACAAAAAGTCTCCTATATAGGAAAATTATGAACGTTTGTAGGAAAATAATATTGCTAATATGCTGATAATATTTACTGATGGAAGACTAATCTTATAGAGGTAATGAAGCTTGCTTCGCTTGTTTCAAGATTGCTTCCCTCCCGTGAACTTTTTGTGAAAATAACTTAAATTTTTACATATTCATAAAAACACAGGATGCAAAACAAGATTCTATATCTGTTAGTTTCGATGATTTAATGAGTAATAATTTAATTCTGAACTGTTGGTTTCCATCCTCTCATTTCACTAATGAGTAAATAGGATTAACTAACTCAAATATTAATTTAATAACTCATTTCCACATTATGATACCTTGGAAGAGTCAATGCTTCCTTATGCATATAAATCAGAAAAAAAACTGCTAAAAATAACACGATAGTCATTCATTTCCTACTGGAATTCGATATTGATGAGTATATCAACTAACTAACAAAGTAAATGAGTGAACTTTCTGATAATCAATCAGATTAAGTCCTTCAGCTTCATCACGTCATGAAGATGATTGAATCAATGATGAGACTATATTGAAATCGTTGGCAATCTTCGGAACTATCGGTTTGATCCTACGCGAAACAACGTTATATCACTAAAATTGTCTTACTTCATTGATAGAAATAGTCCACATTGATTAAAGGCAATTTGACGTATCCTTGAAATTATCAACTCGTGTATCTATAAGAATTTATTGGTTGCTGGACTGCTGCATTAAATGCCAAAACTAAGTATGATGTGATCAATCTTTTTAATAACCTTGTTCATGTTAATACGCAATTTTGTAAAAGTAGGTAGATATGTACAGGGTGGGCAAAATTCGATGGGATTGAATGACAGCTCTGTAACCGTAGGAGCTAGGTAAAAATGGATGGCACGTTTCTGACCTCAATTTTCAAAAGATGTTAATGGGCAAAACTGCATCCCTCTATCTTCTTTTGTTTTTAAGTTATGAGTGAAAACTCATTTTTCTGCACTTCGTGCTGGTGCCTCAACTTAAAAAAAATTATTTGATATTGAGAAACAAATGTTACATTCTAAAGACACTTTTTCATGTAGAATGCAGTGGCTTAGTCAAAGATTTTTTTCAGTCCGTCACTTCAGGGATATAGTGAAAACTTTAATTTTTTTAAATATAAACACTGTGCTATTCCCACATATTCCAGTCCCATATTTTTTTCTGATTCAAAATATATAACATAAGTCGTGTCTCTTATTGTTCTCCAATAAAAAAAAAGTTCAAGTTGGCAGGTAATTTTCATTGTCAATATGATAATGAAGTTTATACCCCTAAATTGTGTCAGGTTATTAAATGACCCATGCTTTGCTTTAATGAATTTCCTTAAGTTTATTATTCAGACATTAAAATTGTAACAATCTTGTAGATTTCAAAGAATAAACCTCATTGTTATTACTAATATGAGAGACTTTAAAGTTCACATTCATTCCGGATATTTGAAAATATGAAAAATTTTCAAATATGGAATGAATCACTTTCATGAAGTTTTATAAACCTGGATCTTGGATTCAACTGAATATGTTCCGAAACCTAGTAGATAATCTATTAACTATTAACATAGCTAGAACATAGCCTTTTCAAACACCTTCACAAATAAGGCTGTGCAAGTACTAGTATAGGTTAGGTAATTGGTAAATATGAATTAGCTATGGAAATTCTCGTAATTTCCTCATTTACCGAGCATCTTTTCGGATGTCCGGAATGAAAGTGATCCCAAAAATCTCTCATAACCCGGCACCACATAGAAGCATAAAGTTCATTATCATATCATCAATGAAAATGACCTGCCAACTTGACCAAACTAGTTTTTGAGCTTTTTATTGGAAAAACAATAACAGATACAACTCATATCATATATTCTGAATCATAAAAAATATATGGGACTGGAATATTTGAAAATAACATAGGGTTTATATAGAAAAAAATGAAATTTACAACTATATCACTGAAGTGCGGACTGAAAAAAAATCTTTGACAACGCCACTGCTTTCTATATGAAAAAGTGTCTGTAGAAGGTAACATTTGTTTTTCGATATCACTGATACTTTACGAAATAGAGACACCAGTACGAAGTGCAGAAAAATGAGTTTTCATTTATTACTTGAAAATAAAAGAAGATAGGAGGATGCGATTTAGGCCATTAACAATCTTTTTAAAATCGAGATCGGAAAAGTGCTATCCATTTTTCTTTGGCACTTACGGTTACAGAGCTGCAATTCAATCCCATCGAATTTTGCCCATCCTGTACATAACCTATACTTTTAATATGCACATTTCAACATTGATTCAAATAAAACACCCAATATTATATGAAATTTTACGGTTCTTTTGTACTTTGAGGCTCAACATAACGCATAACATGTTCAATGTTTACGCTAGAAATATACCCCATAACTTTTATGAGAAACTATAGTTATATACCTACTATAGAGTTGTCGAATAAATGTTGTTCTGGATAAATCAGTCTTCATTTGATAATTCAATAATACAACTTGGCTGAACATATACTTAACCACAAAATTAACCGGATGGAAAAAAATTCGCCTGAATTCAATTTTGGATAACTATAAGGTTTTTTTTCCGACCATTTTCGGTAATATTTTGACAACTTGATGATGTTTTCATCTTCATTATGATCCTGATATTTTCTGCTTGTACACGACAATGCAGAACCTCACATAGCACAAATAAACAGGCAATATTTGAAGGGAGCCTGGTAAGTATTGGGCTGGCCTCCAATAAATCCGGATCTGAATACTATTGAACATGAGTGGACACAAGGAAAGAGAGTTAAGCAAAATGCTGTTATTCAAGGTCGTGGAGGAAATAGATTCTGCTTTGAAACCCCTCTTTTTGACAGAATTCAGGCATTGGTATTGAAACTTCTCAAAGGGTCCGAACAAATTTGAGATAAAATAAACATGTAACTCCTTGAAATACTACTTCAGGATAGAGTAGATAACACACGGTTATGCCTTTGTACATTCATAAACGACAAGAGTTTTCGATTAGACTCAATAATATCCAGTTTCACAAGATATTTCCTGACCCCAGCGGTTCTACCGTTGCACCAAGAGTGCACTAATGTGCCCATAAATTCTCCGATTACACCACGACCGAGCCGGAAAAAAACACAAACGCATCACGTGAGAATCTGCCATATACGTCCAAAGATTCCACGTCATCGTTAGATATATCCCCTGTGCAAACATCCTTAGCTTCAGTCAAATAGAGCTATCTGTTTGATCTTCTCTGAAATGTGTGTAGCTGACGCGGCAACAGAGATCTACATTGTAACGCTTTCTAAATCTTTTTATTCTAAATATAATGTTATTCTTTGAACTGGGTTACATAACTGAGAGTGAAAGTGTTGTTCTGTACCCATTGTTCCATTAAGATATGAAATAATAAAGGATCATTATCTGGGTTACTTCTCGGGCTAGCAATATTCGCCATATACATATGAGTAGGTCAGTCACTCTTCATCGGCAGCAATTTGTCAGATTTTACTATTCTATTTATCAAATCATCAATGAGTTTGTTTCATTACTATAGTTTGATCGAGTTTGATTATGCCAGAATTCTATTGAATATGCTTGGTGTGGTTCAACTTTATTTTCAGTCCATATTTTTCAAATAGATATGTTAATATTAGAGCTAAGACGGTTTTTTCCTTTCAGTTTCCTTCTTTTTGGGCTTTAAGGGCGGTTTCATTGTACTGCTGCTGTAAGGTCTGCCCCCCATCAGAGCTGTTCTTGTCATTACGCAGTCAACAGCTGATCCTATGGTCTTCAATTCAAGCATATCAAGTTGGACGTCCGGATTTGTCAGTTTTTTGTGTTCTGCCATTCTATCCAAACCTACTCAATCCAAACATTGGAGGGAAATATCTATAATAAGGGAAATAACACAATGAATCCTACTTCAAATTCTCCATCATCTAATACCTATTTCAAAGCATACTACATGGAAATTCCGACATTGAGGTCGGATTTTTCAAAAATTCCGATGTTCATATCTATGTAAGAATTCATGGGAGAATTTAGGTTTCGCAATAAAAGTGCTGTTTTTTAATGATTAAATTAAAATATTTCATAAAAAAATTGTATTTCATATTTATATGTTTTTGAGGAATAAAAGATCCACGGGCGTAGACAGGTAGGAGTTAGAGTGAACAGGCCCTCGAGAATTCTCCGTGCCATCTGCCATCCCACCCTAGATACTGAAATCGATAAAATTCTAGAGCAAGTAATCATGAAACTGCATCTTCCCAGCCCCCTTCCCCTCCCCAAAAAAAACTGGTTACGACATATAAGGATGTCATAACCAGAGAATGAGAACCATGTAGGTACAGCGTCATCAACTCTTCATATGGAGGAAAACAGAGAATTTCCAAGAACCCTTTATACATAATATTCCATATCGATCGTAATAGCATCCAGCCAGTATATATGAAAAACTAGTTTTTTATGAAACATTCTATATATCGAGGGATGACAGGAGTCGTCATACAACAGCCAGTATATGTATGATATGAGGGTTTCATATCGGTGCTAACATCTCTTCATAGACGGAAAGTTGAACAATATCAAAGAACGGCCTGTATATATATAACAATATAACTGGATTTCAGAATTCGTTAAAATAGCGACACATATCCGACTTTGAAGTCGAAATTCGGCGAAAAATATTTTAAAAATATTATGTGGTCCTCCTACGTCTTCGTAAGTTTTTGGGTGTTCATTTTACAGATATTTTTGGGAGGACTGATTTGGAGGAAGCATAATTTTATATTTGACATTCTGTAAGGTGTTTGTTGATATAATGATATAATATAATAGGTATATCTTTATTTATATCTTATATCTTATTTTTTCGAGAAACTTATAATGCCATCAACTGCATTCCACTATCTCCTTTTTTTTTCGAGTTATAGGCCAAAATTGAAATTTGTGCGATTTCAACTTTGGTCGTTATCTCCGTTTCTGTTTGTGCTAGGATGTTGAAATGAAAACATTATACAGACACTTTCTTGATAGCAATCTAGTGGCGTACTATGATTTTTTCAAACAGGTTTATTTGTTTAGCTATAATATAAAATTGTGTTTTTTCGTATGAAAACAGTAGTTTAAAAAGACTTAAAAAGAATCGCCATGTTTTTCCCGCTTCAGAAATATATCATACATCGCCCTCAGTCTTTCTAATTCATTTTAAAGGACTGTTTTCAAAGAAAAAACACATTTTTATATTATAGCTCAGCAAATATACCTGTTGGAAAAAAATATGGTACACCACTGGATTGC
Organism: Coccinella septempunctata; assembly: GCF_907165205.1. Taxonomy (NCBI): domain Eukaryota; kingdom Metazoa; phylum Arthropoda; class Insecta; order Coleoptera; family Coccinellidae; genus Coccinella; species Coccinella septempunctata. Next base: position 20,122,502 of record NC_058192.1, read on the forward strand.
TATAAAAAAGTGTCTACATAATGTTTTCATTTCATTATCCTAGCACAAACAGAAACGGAGATAATGAACAAAGTTGAAATTTTAATTTTGGCCTATAACTCGAAAACAAAAGAAGAGGAATGCACAGTTGATGACGTTATTAATTTCTCGAAAAATGACGACCGTAATGTGGCGTGCATTTTCCTCTATCTCGTTGGGTTGAAAAAGTTGTAGTTCAGGTATCACCAATTTTGCCCACCCTGTACATGAATTACCTCAGCTGCGAGATGTCCCCACAAAAAATAATTTATGATAAAATAATGATATTTAGGCCCGGTACTTTCACGTGCGAATAACTAAATTTATTCGATAAATAAGTCTTATTGTTAGGATAAGTAAAAATGCAGTCTTTTCACTTTCAGATAGTGTTAATCATCGAATAAATCTGTCATTGAAACTCGTTAATAAGATTTTATTTGTCATAGATCGAATGTCGGTACGTCATTATTGGTTGAGTTTTTAAAATTCTGGATGTATGGTTATTTTTTGTGTGATTTTCACGAAATATTTGCTTTTTAGTTGGAATTATGACAATTTCTACAATGCGGTCTCTTATTTTACATTAATCAGTGAAAAGTAGTAGACCGTGTTTTCCCAGAATTGTTATTCGTCAAATAATTTCATCTGAAAGCACCGAAATAAGGTATCCTTCAGATAGGTAATTATTTGACGGATACTTATTGACAGTGAATAAAATTTATTCGAAGGTGAAAGTACCGGGCCTTAGAGGCATAACAATCGTCGACATAAATTGAATCGAACTAGCCAACCACCACTACTCAGAGGGCCAAAAGAAACACTGTCTGATTGAGGAAGTATAGATGCTGATGCTGATGGTCTTGATACGGTTTGACCTCGTCAAACCAACAAACTTTGTTTTTCGGATAACATTTCCTGCAAATATTATCGTATCAGTCTTGATTTGATATGAGGATACCACAATGCCAAAGAAACAATTCGAAGAAATTATTCCTTCAATGAGTTCAAATATGTACAAGTGGAAAATGAAAAGTAATTTTCGTTCAGCATACAAGCAATTGCCATTGGCTATTAGCCATTCGAATGAATATCGGTTGAAATCGAATCGCGCCACTAGATAACAGGTTTCCTACACGGCATTAGCGCAACTTTGAAATCATATTCCATACGAGGCATTAAACGTAATATATACCGTTTCCAGCTAACTCGACTTTATTGAAATTGTTTTCCATTTGCTATAACGCCGAGATTGTAATTGACTTTAAATAACGTCACGATCGGATGGGTACCGGGATAATAAGGAAATTTCCTGACCGATTTAGAACCTGATCGAACCCTGAAATGGAATCGTTGTTTCAAGTTCAGCGAATGATGGTTGATCGAAGAAGATACAAGAAATGAATCTGCATAATGTTCATCTGATATCTAATGGCTGTATTTTATAATTGAAGGTTCCATGAAACCAAGCAAATATCGTTAAAAGGAAAAGGACCATATTTTAGTTTCATAAGCGAGTGCAAGGACGCATATTTTTTATCATTTGAAACTCTTTAGGGTTTTCACTCCCAATCACCAAGTGTGTATCAAAAGAGGTATTATTGAAACACTTTATGATAGAGCTCATTGATTTCGTCTAGTTAGATTAGTTTGGCAACAGTAACCTACTGAATTGTATTCTTTTTACATTGTACCAAAAGAAAGAATTATTTGAAAACATGGATTTACGCTTTTTTATCATCATAAAACAATGGTATAGGAGCTATATATATATGAGTGAACGAGCATATTATGATGGGTATTGTTCTCTTGGATAAAAAGACTTCTTCTCGTTTGGTAAATCATCCAAGTGAATAATAGCCGTAATATCCGAATAGTGTACTACACGGTGTCCCAAGCTAAAATATTTTTGGAGCCTGAGCACTTCCGGTTATACAAGGAGTGAAAAGAAATTTGTTCAAAACTTTTTTTTTCAATTTTTTCGTATCTGATATGATTGAGTATTCAATGCTAAATACATTTCTTCTGAAACCATTGTAGTCATTCAAATAGTTTTCGAAATATCTATTCAGTATTATGTTATTTCTATTCTAAATATCTTAACCAAAAACCTTTCTCACATTTTTTAAGTCGAAGAATGTGGAAATATTCTACATTTCCTGAATTTTGAAAAACTTGTTACAGGGTGTTTCAAATCTTGTGTCAAAAATTGGAAATAAGAATTGCCCATAACCTTCCTTTTTCAAATAAGAACCCTATTTTTTTATGATTGCGTTGGATTCTGCGAAAAAAAAATGATAGTGTTCTAATATGTCAACGTTCTTAAAATGAATAATTCCTGCGGTATTTTGGATTTTCTGAATTTCTGTCGTAGAGTCAAGTAGAGTCAAATTAGTAAAATCTGCAATTTGTTTCATATCAATAAATCTATGATCATAGAAGATCAATTATCCCAATAATTCACAAGTGACAGATTTAATAATCTTCAAATTCTGTATTTTACGTTTTTTCTTTCAAATGAATGGAATTCAGTAAAGCATTCAGTGGAGCATTGAAAAAAGTTATCTACTATGACCATTGATTATTGATATGAAACAGAAAATCTTAAAAAACTCAGGAATTATTCATTTTAAGAACATTAACTATCTCTTTTTTTCGCAGAATCCAACGCAATCATAAAAGATTAGGGTTCTAATTTGAAAAACGAAAGTTATGGGCAAATCTTGATTCGAATTTTTGATACAGCATTTGGAACACCCTGCAACAAGTTTCGCAAAATTCAGGAAATATAGAATATCCATATTCTTTGACTTCAAAAATGTGAAAACGGTTTGTGCCTCGGTTTGTGCTTAAGATATTTAGAATCGGATTTACAGGCATAATACTGACTACGCATATCTCCTTTTTTCAGTTTTTTTCCGATATTTCGAAAATTATTTTAATGAATACAATGGTTTTAACAGGAATGTATTCAGCATTGAATGCTCAAATTAAAAAAAAATTTTTGAACAAATTTATTTTTACTCTTTGTATAACCGGAAGTGCTTACCATATCATGATCCCATATTTCAGATTTCAAATATGTCCCGTTCTCCAGAAACTTCTAATAGGCACTTGAGACACCCTGTATACTTTGACCACTTCTTCTGTTCAGATTTTTTTTGGAATATCTCAACTCATTTTCGTGATAGGTATAAGTACATGGGCTCCACTGGATCAATGGCTGGATCGTGAATGTTTGTGAGGTTCGGCTCCACCATGTATGGCCAGCTTACCATACGTCTCTCCACATGGTTTGTAAAACAGCAATAATGAAAACTTTAAAGGTGCAGAAAAGAAATATACTCCACAATATCCACTTCAAAAGTGTAGTTTCCACAATGTTCGAAGTACCGTACGGAGTTCGTATATAATATACAGGCTGTGAACCCACACTCTCCAGCAGAGAAAAGCTCATTCTTTCCTTGAAGGGATCACGCAGTAAATCCTGAAAACATCGCTACTGTTGCATGCGAATACGCCTCAACAATTCCAGCCACAATCGGACCTTCCCCATCTGGCGTATAAATTAGTATCACGGTACTACCGCCGTCTGTACCAGTAATAGATCTTACCAGATATGGCCAGGTCCTGCAGATTATCGTGAGGAGAGAAACAACCAAAGAGAGCCCACGTCTGGCGCGCCTTCACGTGCTGCCATGGGTCACGAACGCCACTGTCGCCGGTGTCGCTCCTTGAACAGAAAAGAACATCGTGTTAGTTGTTGGGATTATAGCGTGAACTGAATTTTAAGTATGACCTCTTCTGTTCAAAAATAAAGACTCGGGGCTAATTGAAATGGAAGAAAAAACCTTTATACGTTGGTATGAGCAAAGGATCCACTAAAAAACACTTCTTTTTATACCACTATTTGCACTTGCATCAGGTATGTGATTGTAACCATAATAAGAATAATAAGCTCGCAATATTCATGAAAAAATATTTAGATTCATATTCAATAATAAAAATGCTCGATGTTGAACCTGTATAAAGTGTATACATTTTTTTAACAGAATTAATGATGAAATACATAAATGGAGGAAATTCGATATCTTCAGATAGAAAACGTTTCTGACAATTTAGTGCTAGGGTCAGTGCGTTCATGGTGATCCTGAAATTGTGAAATTCAAAAAATTACCGGAAGTTATCACAAAAAAAATATGGGAACCATTTGGAGGCACATATTATATAAGCAGGACGATGTAGTTGAAAAAAAAATGAGGCATTCCTGACTCAGCTTTAAAAACTTCATTAACACCTGAGAAAGACTCACCAAGAGCCGGGATAACCTGTATATAGCACTGCATAAAAGCACCACTCTGGTATGTACCTATATATTAAAATGATTCAAGAGTGTTTCAAAAAGGTCAATCGTTTCTTTGGAAAAAGCCCTATTCAAGAAATAATGTATGAATTCGTTTTATAATATCATTTTGCAAACCATCCTTCTAAGTTGCATGCCAAAATGGTGTAATACACCATTGGATGGTGGAACAATATTGAGTTGAGCACTCTGAGTTTCTGAGCATTCCTATATACAGGATGTGGCGTAACGAATGGATATACTACAGTAGCTGATGGTGGAGGACGTTGTGGCTATTCAGAAAAAAATGAATTATAGTGAGTAAAAGTCCCTAGATTTTCTACATATTCGGCATTTTCGAAAATTCAAAAAAATTACACCGTGTTCCACTATTTTTGATGGCAATACTCAATGGTGAATTTTTTTTAATCTGTTTTTTAGATATTTCTCCCGAGTAGATGCGCTACATATCGAATGTAGTATATGATTTTTTGGGCTCATGCATGTTTTTTTTTCCTCAAGTTCAATGGGCTTGCAGGCGTATGCATCACCCAAAATGCATGGTTATTTCAAACAAAGATCTAACTCAAATTTCACGTTTTGCTTTTCTTCCCAAGTTTAACCTGAAATGTTGTGAAAACGAATATTGCCTAAGTGCCAAATAAAGAAAAAACATGCCTGTTTCATTGAGATTTCGAAATGGTATAACTGTATTTCCAACATTCAATTCAAAATAAGTTCCTATTACAATGAGTCAAGGGTTAGTTTAATGTAAACCTTGTTTTGAAAATGTTTTCAACTGAAATGGGCATGCTAGCAGATTGCAGTAATCATTCATTAAAAGGTGTAGAGCTTTTGTAGAATTTAATTCAATGTAATATTATTTTAAATTGTTATATATTTTCCCTCGTTTCGTTTTCACTATTGAACCCCACAGTTAAATCATTATTTTTAAGTTCATTTCAAATAATAAAGTAAATTTTAGCACTTTTTCAACTGAGAAAAAAGCTAAAGATTAATTCCTATTACAATGAGTCAAATGTTGACCTTGTTTTTGAAACTTTCAGGAACTTAAATGAGACATGCAAGCAGATCGAATCAATCATTCATCAGAAGGTGTAAAGCATGTAGTAGAGTTCATGGAGTCTACTTTGAACACCTTCTGTAAAATTTGTAGGTCTCATTTCAGTTGCTGAAAATTTTAAAACAAGGTTAACATTGAACTAGGCCTTGACTGATATCGATTGAAATTTATTTTGGGAGGATTTTGCATCTCTTCATAAACTTTTTAGGGTTTTCACTCCCAATCTCTGAAACAAAATCAATTAAAATGGAAATCAACGATTTGCTCCTGCGTAAATTCTTGCACTAATTTGTCAGGAGCAAATTAACTAGAAAAAACTGTTGCCTGACAATGAACTCAAAATAAATAACGTTGAAATTATAATTCTTTGTAACGTTTCGGAGTCTATATCAGACTTGACTCATTTTAATTGGAATTTATTTCGTATCGAATTCTAGGGTGATTCTGCACTATGTTCTGAACTCAAGAAAAATAAAGACCATCAGTAAAAGATAAAAAAAATTGAACATAGTGTGGTACTATCAGTGAAAAAGTTATGGCACATTTTCCAAATAGACCAAATATAAAAAATTTTCCACTAATGGAATCTTCACGAAAATCGAGCCCAGGAATCCTTTGAACGTTTTTCCCTATCTAGTCTAGAAGTACCAGCAACATCCAAAATCAGGGTATTTGGAACACCTTGTACAATTTCATTTCAGTTGGAGGGAGAATCGTCCAAACTAGAGTAAAATTCTAAATTGTGTGCAGTCCCGAAGGGTCACAAGTACACAAAACTTTCTGACTTAACCCAATTCATTCGATGCTATCAAACCCACTCCTTCTCGTCTACAATAAACAAACCCGTTCACCCAATTTGCATAAGGAGTTCCATTCATGAAATCGAACGTTGCGTAGGCGAGGATCCCAATCGAATAAAGCAAAACGACACCTTTAATTGCCGCGTAAATCCGATTTTAATAACGTTCCTTGAATTTCTAACCACCGCTGCTGTCGCGAATCAGTTCATTCACCGGGGCCCTTATTTTTTCAGCAACGTTGAAGAAATTGCCCGCCCACTAGTCTGGCTTAGAAAGTTGGTTAACGACGTTTTTATCTGAACGTTGGTACCATTCGAGGGTACTGGCAAAGTTGCGGCTCGTGGGTGAATTTTTGCATTAGGAACCCAGAACGACATAAATTGAATGCGTGAGGTTAAAAATGAGCAGTGGGCGATAATGGAGTTGTATCAGAGTCGAGTACGAGAGGGAGTTCATTCATAGTTCCGAGATATTCTGCCCAGATAAGCCGCGTGTCCCACACGTTAAGTGTCGGACATCGTGTGGTTGAAATAATGAATGAGAAACCGACTTGAATGTCTCGGGATTATGCGAAAATTGCTAGAATCCAATTCTGAATTGACAGCGAATTCATTCTTGAATGAGTCACTCGATGATTTATAAGAGAATTATCCTGCTTTTTCTGTGAAAGGCACGAGCTCGATTTTTTCCATTTTCATCTCAAAATTGTAGGAAAACTGTGAATATCAGTATCTTGTCCCACTAAAGAGATTCAATTTTTTAAGTATTAGTTTCTGTGGGTATTTACAAAGTTGTCAAAATTTGCTTTACTCTCGTATGAAAATAAAACATTGTGGTGTACCAACCGGAACTACACTCCTGGACAAAAAAAAACCGGACAGAAAAAATGTTCACCAAATTTATTTCAAAATAACTTTTGAAGGTGTGCATCGATTTTCATCATTTTGTTGTTCAATCTAATTTATCACCTGATGTCTAGTCTGCAGGAATTTCAATTGAATTTGACGGTATACAGGCTAGAACTGAAATTTGCAACTTCCTCTAAAATTCTGAACATCCTGTGGAATTAATCAGTGATGTACCCTCAGATGTACCTAATGATGGGTGTTTAAATGAGTTTCTGAAGCCTGATCTTCTCTTAATATTTTCCTGTTTAATTCAAATCAATAGCTCCTTCCTCAAGGGAAAAACGATTTTTCAAAGGGAACTATGCAATTTATAACATTGAACATTAAAAGGGGTCTACACCGTTTTACGGCCGTTTTCAATAAACCTATGGTCATAGTCCATTCAAGAATGATTGACATCCCAGTAGGTCTTGAAAATACAGACGCAGCTTAATATCTGATCACAAAATATCTTCAATAATTTCTGTAGTTTCACTCACAGAACAGGAATATGCAAATATCACCTAGACAAGTATCTGAAAAAATGAAATACATATTTGAGTTCAGAGCATATTAATCAGCATTCAAAATTGAAACACTTATCTTTCCAATTTGTACGATTAAATTAAGAACATAAATAGCAGTACAAAATTCAAATTATTGTCGGTTAGTGCATAGATTCACACATAATAGGACTACAGATCACTGTTTATTCACAATACCAACCTGAATTCCGCAAAACAAAATCTCAACTTATGAGCTATTACCAACTTAAATTCGTTTTTCCATAGCCACCCGAGATGTCAATCATTCTTGAGTGGACTATATTTATCCATCGTTTCACTGACGATTAGTAACCATTGGTAATCATTCTAAAATATATCTATACTTCATTCATATTTATTTTAGCAGTCGGTTGGCCATGAAATAATTTTCTCAAGTTTTTGTAACTAGAACGAAGTTAGGTTGGCACTCATGAAATGTCGTTAATGTCATAACGCCGTTGCCACAACTAATACCAATTTTTATTACGAAAATGCCGAAAGTGCTATTTAGAATTCAGCTCCGCTTATTCAAATAGTTCTACCCTGATATTCTAAAATCCACAATACGTCAGACGGTAGCGAACATATTCAATGTAAGAGAATATAAATATATAATGATTCATCTGAATCTAAAAGACTTAAATTTCAGCTGAATATTCCCACAATCAGAAAGATTGTGAATGAAGAGGATGACAAAGAATTTCCTTTTATTGGGAGACCCAAAAAAGTGGTGTCATTTGAGAATTTTATGTCTGAGTGAATTAATCCGAAGAGTTTACTACAGGATTTTCGATAAATGTCATCGGAGAAGTTCCCTAAAATGGATTTTTCTATTTTTCATTTGACTTGTCCTATACAATGTAAATGTCTTAAGGTACTAATAAATATCTATATGTAATTATTATTATTACATCAATGTATTAAGATGAATAGCCACAAATACGCGCAAGTTGCCCTGTAACTTGTTTATTCATGTGAAGTTCATCTTAACTTGAAACTGCCTTCAATTCATTTTACTTATATTGATGCAAGATGATTTTTGTTGAAGAATTTAACATTCTTGTAATTATCTGTTAATTCCTTCGGCAGATACCCATTCTCAACCACTGCATCATATGCATTTCATCTTCGAGTTAATATTTTTGAAATCTACAAATGATGTAAGCCAAAGAAGATAACAAACATTAACTGTCCTCAAGCTATTATACTGATCTCTTGTATTTTCCATGCAAATAACTGGATTTGGTATGACTTCAATCAGTTTGTATAAACTTCAGTTATGTTCGTCACATATTTTCAGAAGAGATTCGACATTGTGATAAAATACGTAATAACAGAAACTTTTACGTAGAACGGGCAACATAGCGTTGATTTAAAACCCAAAAATGTTTTGACAAGCTTCATAACCCCACATTTTCTTACTATACAGAGTGAAATGTGTCAAATTTCCATGGCCAACCGACTGCTAAAATAAAAGTGAATGAAGTATACAGATAGATCATAGAAACGAAATTACATGCATTTTCTATCTTCAGTAACTGAAACAATGGATAGATAGGATTATTGGAAACGGCCGTTAGTGGTTAGTTCAAAAAAAGAAAATCTTACGTCAGAAACCACTAATTTATTGAGGTTTTCATTATAATTCACTTCAATCAGTTCGTCATCTCGGAAAGTCAGAAATTTTTTTATTCATCAAACGTACAAAAAAAATTTAAATTTTTCTCATTGAAGAACAAATATTCATTCATGTAATTCACTTTCCGAGGTGAAATCATCTGCTGCCATATTTTCGACGAAAGTGAAAACTATCGTAATATTCGTAACTTCTACTTTTCGTTAAAGTGTTCTGGCAACAACCAACATTCTGGTAGTCCTTCCCCCTTTACGCCTTATACGGATGGTGAAGAAGTCCCGTGGTATAAACTCCTCAATTCAATACCTACTTTGTGATCAAGGAAAATGGCTATCCTGTTATATAGCAAAGTTATGATTAGTGTTTATGTAATTCATCTTGTCAGTTACAGTTCACAGGAAGATCGGCCTTGCAACTTTCAGTTCTGCCCTGTATACCATCAAATTCAATTGAAATTCCTGCAGACTCGACATCAGGTGATAAACTAGATGAAATAGGCTACAAATAGACAACAAAATGATCAAAATCGATGGACACCTTAAAAAGTTATTTCAAAATGAATTCGGTGAACATTTTGTTTTTCCGTTTTTTTTTTTGTCCAGGAGTGTATTTCAACATATGTGAAATCCATACACAAGATACTCACTTTGTTAAAGTTTTTTGATGATAGGAATATGCACTCGGTGAGCAAAAGGCGAAGTTGCCAGTGTATAGAATATAGAAATAAGTTTCTGTATGAATAAATTACCGTACATGTTGTCAGAAATAAATAAGTAATTGTTGACAAATTGCACAATTGAATTAATCGAAGATGTAACAATATATTTTTCTCCACCACTGCATGTGTACAAATTGATTGACAGGTATGAGAAACATTACCAATTGATGGTAGTGAGACAAAAAGCCAGAATGAACGATATGCGCATTTAACTCAATGCCTATTCTGTTGGTAAGTAATTAATTTGTAATCACCGTCTGCGTAGCACAAAGTTGGCAATATTGATATGTGCTTGATATGTGTTGTTCTTCTTTTACGTCCTGTTCCTTTAGCTCCTTGTTGTCAGTCAGGTTGCAATTATGGGTGGCAATAATTTAATGGAGTGTTTCTTCTCAGTTGGAGTCAGCGACCGATTGACATTGTTCAATCAATGATGGGAAAATATAACTACCGTAAATCGAACGCAACATGCAACCAATTTTTTTAATCGTTCGAACATATTCAGCCTGTTAAAAAACATAGCTATTTGAATCCGCAAAAGGTTTAAATTTTTATTTTGAGTGATATACAGAAGAATGGTGGCTGTTTTTCCAATGAAATTCTGCAAACCTAAATAACCAAAAGCGTAAGTCGGTTCTGCCGACCTACAGACTCCTACAGAGCCGCTGTTTCGTTCTCACTGGCTCACTTTGTATATTCATCAATGGAAACTTTTTATAAAATTCTAGATATTAACTATAAGATGATGAAATTGTTTCTTTTATAACCGGAAAAAACATTGTAATCTCCTGAACCTAAATTCGGCTGAATGAAAATGATATTCGCACATTTGGATAACTGATGATTACCAATATTGAATTATTTGCTAATAAGACACTGTTGAAGCTATTTCCGGTGTAACCCGAAGTGCCAAAAACATGAAAAAATGTTGGATTTTCTCGGTATTGTGGAGACACTTAAAATCAATTTCATGAATTCTCGGTATAAGTTTGTGTGAGGTTGAGATATAGTAACCTTGTATTGGGATTAATGAACATGACCGGAAGTTGAAACTTCTTCTCTAACTTGTGAGAGCATTAATTATACATACAGATATTTTTTATTTTTGAACATCAAATTACTCGAAAACGGCGCATTATACGAGAAAATATGAAGAATACTTTTATTTCACGAAACGTTCAAATATTCATTAGATAGCGCCCAACAGCTATGTGAAGCTGGCACCCCCAAATGAAAATTTTTAAACCAAAATTTCAGGGCCGTTTTTCCATCGTGTTCCATGATTGTCCACCTATTTTTTTCATTTGTCCAGGCACCATTTGAGAGATATGGAAAAATAAGTTTTTTCCGTGCAATTTCTGAGCAGCTCAGCCAAATTGCGAAAACGATAGTGAAAATCGTTTGTCTAACGTTAGTACACTTTTGTCCACCCAATTACTTTATTTGTCCACCCACAGAACCATGCAACTCTTCTTGTAATAAATCTGAGAATTTCATCCATCTACATAGGTGCAACCGTTCGGTCTTGACGAATTTTCAACTAAACCCAGCGCTCTCAGGATTTTTCGGAGGTCAGGTTTCGAGTCGTTTATCTCTCAAAAAAGGTAACCGTAGATAGAAATGTGATACATATTCTGAAAGAACAACTCTTCTAGTAATAAATCTGAAAATTTCTTTCATCTAGGTGCAACCGTTCGGTCTTGACCCAGAAGGGTTAGGTTAACCCAGAAGTTTCAGGATTTTTCGAAGGTCAGCTTTCGAGTCGTTTATCTCTCGAAAAAAGTAATCGTGGATGAGAATGTGATACACATTCTGGAAGAGCAACTCTTCTAGTAATAAATCTGAGAATTTCATCCATCTAAGCGCAACCGTTCGGTCTTGACGAATTTTTAACTGAACGCATCTTTTTCAGGATTTTTCGAAAGTCGTTTATCTCTCAATAAAAGTAATCGTAGATGGAAATGTGGTACATATTCTAAAAGAGCAACTCTTCTAGTAATAAATCCCAGAATTCCATCCATCTAGGTGTTACCGTTCGGTCTTGACGATTCCTTAACTGAACCCAGTAGTTTCAGGATTTTTCGAAGGTCAGGTTTCGAGTCATTTATCTCTCATTAAAAGTAACCGTAAATGGAAATGTAATACACATTCCGAAAGAGCAACTCCTCTAATAATAAATCTGATAATTTCATCCATCTCGGCGCAACTGGTCGGTCTTGACGAATTTTTGCCCAGAAAATGCACCGAAAAACCTATTTTTCTATATGTTGACGGTGCCTGGTCAAATGAAAAAAAAAAGGTTGACAAACATGGACCTACGGTGGACAAACGACCCTGAAATTTTTGTTTTAAAATTCGTATTTGGGGGTGCTAGCTTCACATGGCTGCGCCCAACTTAGTATCAAGAATTTGGAACTTTGAATTTTTGGTATTTTTTGATACGATAATGGTCATTATAATAAAATTGGCAGACGTGGGTGATGATATCCTGTGTTCGAAAAATATTCATCAAATAAATGTAAAACTATATTGCGAAATTCATTCCATTTGATAAAACCGTTTGTAAGATTGAAGTTGAAATAATTTTTTTTTGGTTCTTCAACAGCCTGTATCTTTTAAACCGAGCAGATTCGGAAAAAAATGGTATTGAGCAAAAGTATTTCTTTTGACCTCAAAAATCTACTGTGGGAATATTTGTAGGAGTCAAAGACTCATCCTATACCTATAGCCGAATTTTAGGTACCTTCATAACCGTCAAAGATAGAGGATTGCGATTCTCGCAATAGTTTTTGCACTGATATTATTTGGAATTGAAAATGGCTAAAGCAGAATTTTAAGCTCATTTGATTTTTCAGTTAAAGGGTGGAATGGAAATGATTTCATATAAGACGAAACACTATGGAAATGATTTTTGCATAGTTTCTCCGACCCCTTATCCTCATTATTACAGGTTAAAAATAACAAATAACAAAATCTTATAGCACTTCATTATATGGTGCATTTGTGAAATACTGGCCAAAACTTCTGTTGAGTTTTAATCCATTCCGAGAAAAGTAAAGAAATTATTGAAATTTCGTAAGAGAATGCCTTTCGATTCATAGTATACATGTATGACAAATTTCATTAAAATATTTGAAGTGGTATTGTAGATATTGATAATAAATTATTTATTTTTGAAGACTTTACCATCCTGTATCTCAAAACGTAAGACGTTTAGGACATATGTTCATATAAAGTTTTTTTCTTGAAATGGGCCCAAAAATCACCCCCATAAATATTGACACTCAATTAGAAAACATCCTGTATATTCAAGATATGTATTAATTTCTGAGTCAGAAAGGTCTTCTGGGTCTTAGTCCGGAAATGCTTCGTTTCCAAGATTGGATTGATGTGACTGATACTTGATGAAAATATGGTGCATTTATGAAATACTGGCCAAAACTTCTGTTGAGTTTCAATCCATTCCGAGAAAAATAAAGAAATTATTGAAATTTCGTAAGAGAATTTAATAGGAAGTAGTGAAAAAAAAATTCAAAATATTCTTCTCACAAAAAATTATTTCGAAAAAATCCGAGCTGTTGCTTTCAACACCTATAATGATTAGGGGTTGAAATGTTGAGAAATTTTAGCGAAAAACATCAATCGTATTCTTTACATATTATGCGGAGTTATATCACTCAGTGTTGTTCAGAAAACGAAAAAAGAATGAAACGTGGTCAACAAAGTCCTTCGCATTTATTCGAAGATACTCTTTATTAATTCTTCTTCTTGATATCATTTTTCCTACAACTTTTATAACTGTCTGAAGTGCGAATTTGATGGTTCGTTACTGGAAAATGATCATAGTAGTAGAGTATTATTGAAACTCAACACTAGGTTCAGAAAGATGCAACATATATTTCAAAATTACATTGTATATCTACCTAATCATCTACTTTCTTATTCAGTAATGAAAATTCGGTCGATGAACATTTTCACTTTAAATAATGACTTAACCAGAAGACACATTTAATAAGATACATTTTTACATCTGGAAGAAATTATTTTTACCAGAATATATTACTTGGATGTCAGCAATTTCGCCGAATTATCCCTACATATCGAATCGCAAAGAAATGAAACGAGAAAGATTTGATGACTCACATCTCCATCTCAGGTCCATCTGTCGCACCAGATCCACGGCACAAGCACAAGCACCAGGTCGCGCACCTTACGGTTTTCGCGGTCCTATCGGGCGAGAAAGGTCTCGAAGATATCGCAATGATAACCGCCGATACGGACAAGGAGACGGCGACGAGGTCCTGCGGACAGCTGCGAGAACGGTGAACGTACCGAGAGTGCCATCATCGTCGAGTACCTACCCGGCTGGAGTACTGAGACCGTTCCTACCAGTCGACTCCGAAGAAGGTTTGAAAAAGACAAGACGGGGTCCTTCGTGGAGCAAGAAGAGGAATCCCAGGACGAGGAGATTCAATCTCCTGCTGAATTTTCAAATATGCGATTTGAAGATTGTAAACCAGCAACTTCTAGACACCCCGGAAGCGATTCACATTTCCTTTACCTGATAACTGAAATCAAGAAGCTTTTTTTTTCTAATAAATCAGTGACATAATCTTATCGGTCAATGGGTGTCGGAAGTTCTTGAATTCTTTTCCTTTTTCTTTGATTCACTAACCTCTTTATCTACAGGGTAGAATTTCAAAACCTAAGGGTACTGTAACGGTACCCGAAGAGCAGAATCATAATTTAGAAAACCAGACCTGTTTCATTAAAATTGCGAACATATATTCAGAATAAATTTCTGAGTCAGAAAGATCCTCTTGGCCTCCGTCCGAAAATGCTTCGTTTCCAAGATACTGGGCGTTGAATGTTTTCCAACACAATAAGATTGGATTGATATAATTGATACTCGATGAAAATCCATAATGGAACTCAAAACACATTATACGATTTTCGAAAAATGAGTTTTTGAACCTCGACACGTGTTTCGCTATCACAAAAGTTTACCTTCACCCACCTGAAGATGCTATTGTGATAGAGAAACACATGTCGTGGTATAAAAACTCATTTTGTGGAAATCAAGTTCAAGTTAAACAGAAAAAGGGACAACCCTAATGTTTTTGGATGTTTGAGTTCCGCTATCCATGGGCAGAATACTGGATTCTTGGAGAAGGTCATTTTCAGCAATTCTTGTAATTTGAAAAGCTCTTCGATGTAAAAATTTCATGGTTCGATTGCTCTACTCGAGTATTTTTTTGAATAACAAATGGTTTTAAATTTTTTCTCAAAAGAGACTCTTTTTGTTCAACAACAAAAAAGTTATTTATTGTAACAAGATCCAAAAAGCCATCCACCGAGGTCCTTCAGTTGGAAAACAAAATATGATACAGACAAATATGTAAAATAATAACATAGAATCTACTTTGGGTGGAAAAAATATAATCTGACAGTTTTAGCAAGCCGAAACAATATAAATTGGCCATAAAGGTAAAAAAAATCAGTTTTTTTGAATTGAATTATCTCCTTCAGTGGGCTTCAAATCTTTTTCGCATTCATTATAAAAGTTGTAGAGCATAATATTTTCTACAAATTTTGTCCTAAGCAATTTTTTATACGTTCAAACGTTTTTGAGATATATGGCGATAAATGCGA
This sequence comes from Coccinella septempunctata, assembly GCF_907165205.1. Lineage (NCBI taxonomy): Eukaryota > Metazoa > Arthropoda > Insecta > Coleoptera > Coccinellidae > Coccinella > Coccinella septempunctata. The sequence goes on from NC_058192.1 coordinate 20,138,181, forward strand.
GGTGTTCAGCGATACATGCTGAAGCGAAAATTCACTCGTTGGAAAATAGTACATTCTAAGGTTCAGTCAGAGACAACACTAAAATTTTCGTGACTAATTTCGAAATTGTCATCATAGAAATACCTTGTCATTTTGACAATTGGATGAATGTAGATTAGACTGGGATTCTACATTGACCTTGCCCTTTCGCATGTGTGGCTCCTCGTCCTTATCGCCCTCTAACTCGAGAACGCTAAAGAGTACCTATGTAAAATTGCTTCAGACGAAAGTTGTATAGAATTTTATTATCTACAACTTTCATAATGAATACAAAAACGATTAGAGGTACAGGCAGGGAAAATATTCGAAAAGCATTTTTATCATCTTCAAGTGTCAGATTAAGAAAACCCCCCCTGATTAGTGTCAGATTAATTGGTCAACACCTCTACAACACCGAGATTAACCATCTGTATGAAAATCTGACACGCTCGAGTATGAACAAGTAACGATTTTTTTTTACATTTTCAAAGGACCGCTGTGACCTTTCGTCACGTCCAAATCGTCAGTCCCTTGAAAAGTAGCTTCCTTTGGGTCCAATTAACATATCCTCCAAAAATCTGACACGCTGGAATTTTTTTTTTTACCATTTTCAACTCTTTCGTACGGCCAGCCCCACCGCGCAAACTGTCAAATAAGCATGAATTCATTATCAGAGACACGTGGGGCATATACAGTATCTTAATCTGACACGCTCGAGTATGTACACCTGACGTTTTTTTTTACATCTTTAAGACCCTGCAGACGCTTTCCCCACCGCTGAAAGTGCATACATCATAGAACCTTTTTTTCTTTCTACCATTTTTCTTCAAAATCCACTAGGTCTCCACGACGCTCGAGTAAATCCCGATTTATCATCGTCGGCTCTCCAACTATTGCGATAATGCTCAATTATTCATCATGCACACGAACACTGAACACTGAAGAATATGCTTTATATAAACTTCTCGAAAGATATTGATGTTTTAGGAAGATGCATATTTTCCGTAATATCTTATTTAATATGTTTTCCAATAAAGTTCATAAACTTATAACAATCATGTTATAGGAACGTTTTCCGATTCATAGTGAAGCAAGTTTTTATCAAGTTTCATGATTTTTTATCCATGTGCGTCAGAAAGCGCATTTCAATCATTTTCCCTTAAGTCTATATTTCGTTTTCAATAGGATCAAACGGTTCTAAATGAAAAGTGAAATTTTCATTATGACAAGATAACTTTTATCAGATGATGACAACAGGTCGGACACAAGTGCATGTGGCCAATTCATTCAACATTAGACAGTGCAAGTGTGATAACACGTTCACACTCATGGTGGTGATTTGCCACTGGAATTGTTCGTCAAAGACCCAGAAGTAGTAGTCCATGTGCTACCACGCCAGTAGAAGACCGTTCTCGTACTCTTTTGGTGAGAAGGCAGCCTCTCAGCACTTGCATAATGGCTGGTCAACGACTTTGAGATTCCTCAGGTACTTCAATTTTCCTAAGCATAGTCAAAAACACGTCCTCATGGGCTTAATCTAACACCGAGACGCTTTTTAGCAGAGTTCCACTCACTTGCGAACACAAGTCACTCCTTTGTTCAAAAAGACCATCCTTTTATCTCAAGGAGACAATGATATTACATAAATAAAGTTATCAATGCATCAAATCCCTGCATCTGCTGGCGAAAATGTCGTTTTTCTGGATGATAATGAACTGGTACATTAATCCCACCTGGTGAACCTCCTAAAGAAAACGAGGGTATTGTAGCATAACTTCCAAGATCCACTGACCTAATTTCAATCGAATAAGCTTGGCACCAATAAGAAAGCGCTTGATGCCTTTGCTGCTGGAAACGCTTGAACAGCTCCGAGACCTTTGACACAACTTTGGCGACAAATTGGGAGGGATTTTTTCAATAACTTGATGAAAGGATGCAGAGAAGCTACCAAGCGATTATCAATGCTCGTAGAGGTCATACTTCTTGTTAAGGTTGAATAGAACTATGAATTTTTGAAATTTCTGTTTTTGGTGAAATTTTATACTTTTCCAAAGGTTGTAATTTTGTTACTGTCAAAACACACTTTCCTTGAAATCTTATTACATATTTCAACTTGAAAAGCTCAACATATAGGTAAATACATTCAAAAGGAAATTGGGTTTTCCTGACGAACAATTCGATGAAAACTGTTATTTACTGCTTCTTAACATTTTCTTCTTTCTTTTTCAGATGGGGTTTCGATATTGAAAAACAAGATGAATTTAATTTCTGAGAGATGCTCTTTGGCGGTATGTGCTGGGGTGAGTTCACGCTATTTGAGGAAATGCGTGCTCTTGGGGTGATTGTTTCGTCCCACTGCTAGGGTCGGACTCATCAGGTAGGTTAATGAACCCTAGCAGCTACCTACGACAATCGCCGAAGCAGCGTAGTTTGTGCCTGCTATAAACGCCGGTTACGTCGAGGGTATCGAGTTTTGCGTCGCCGGTGGCGCCATCGTTTGGCGTATGCTGCACCGCAATAGACGTATAATCTACCCTGTGATCGCAACCGTCGTGCGCAGTGATGCCATCGTTTGGCTACCCTTGGTACCATCATGGTGAGATGAAGTATTCCTCTACCATGGGTACAACTACGCCGCCACAGCTCCTCAATATGAAAAGTCAGCTTTTTGTGTAAACTATCACTTATCACTTCACTACACTACTCATGCAGAGAGATGGAAATTCTCCATAAGCTTTTGTGTAATTGCTGGATTGTATGATACCCTGTTATACTAACTGCGCTGCTGAAACTATTTCATCTCATAGCCATGCTATAGTTATATTGTTATTTGATGTGAAAAAAATTTATAATTCATATTGAAGAGAATATACAATATATGTACAGGTTGTATTCAACAAGAGTCATACCAAATTCAATTATTCCATCTACGATAGTTCTACAGGGAAAATAAATGGAACTCATCTCGAGAATCGTAGTGATGAATTTTATTGATCATGTATTCTAGGACAACCGGCATATTATTCTGAATTCGCTATTGTTACACGAATGTCGAAACCAGTTCATCCTAAGTAGCCATCTTAAATTTTCAGATTATGCCACATATTTTATAATCTTGGAACCTAAATAACACCTTCAGTCATTCTATGTACTTCTATAGGTACTAATGAATAAAATTGGAGTGATTGTTTGTAATTTACTAATATCCCCATTTTTGGGTAATTTGCACTTTATCTAAGTCTGACCAACTGTGTCAGAGAGTTGATATTTTCAGGATAGGAGTGTGAGTTTCAAATCTTCGAATTATCGTTTAATTTTTTTGTCCTAACATTGCCATAACGATTCAATTGAAATGAAACTCAAAGTAGGAATACGAAGACTTTGGTAACATAATGGGGGAATCCCATCAATCGAAAGGAAAAAAATTTGAAAAAAGCAGAAATACTACAAGAACCTTTGAAAAGTTATTTTAGAGTCAATTACTGGTTTCCAACTCGAGCACTCAGGCAGATCTTTGGAAAAAAAGTTTTTTCTTCGAGGAAGCGAGGAGGAGGTCAAGTTCAATATTTGTATATGAGGGGGCTAATCATGTCCTGGCGGATTTTAGAATACCTGTAACTCTAAAACATAAATTACCATCACAACCACCATGGTCTCACAAAAGGGCTGATACAAACACTTCACTTACACTATATAGAAAAACGAACATACACCCTCTCATTATTCAAGGAAAATTCAATGAATTAATGGCCAAACATGAAGATGAAGTAATAGTATACACCGATGCCTCCAAGTCAGCTGAAGGAGTTGGATGCGCCTTCCTCACACAGTCACATACAAAAAAATTCAGACTTCCAACAGAATGTTCCATATTCACAGCAGAACTAGTAGCCATCTCGAAAGCACTGGAACATATTGAGGAACAAAACATTGCCCACTCTGTCGTGTGTACAGATTCATTAAGTGCTATTCAAGCAATTCAAGAGCTCTACTCGAGTAACACTATGGTGACTAAGATAACAGATCTATTGACATCCTTGTACTCCAGACAGAATAGCTGCCAAATAGTTTGGGTTCCTTCACATAGTGGCATAGATGGAAATGAGAAAGCTGATCAGGCAGCAAAAGAAGCAATCTCTTCAGTAGAGGAAATTGATATGTTGGCCAATTACGATATGAGTAACACCTACAAAACCTTTATAAAGAAAAAATGGAAAAATATTTGGCAACATCAAAGGTCCAAACTTGCACTCATCGACCCAACTATATCCAACCTAAATCCTATCACCCAACATAAAAGAGACTTAGTGACCATAAGACGACTCCGAATCGGACATAGCCTTGTATCTCATCAACACCTCCTAGCAAAGGATAACGCCCCAATATGTACTACATGCAACACCAATATCACCATCCGGCACATTATAACAGAATGCAGCATGTACCAGACCCAAAGGAATCATTTCAATGTGAACATCAAGATGGAAGAAGCTCTTAAGATCAACACAACGGATATCCTCAATACTTTAGCTTTTATAGAGTCTATCAATGTGAAAATTTAATTGTAAATAGTCCCCTAAGTCATACATGTAACAGTACCAAAACCGCAAATGACCTAGCTGTCGAAGCGGCAAACCTATAATAAAAAAAAAAAAAAAATTCACGTCAGTGAGTCAGCTTGCAAATTGTTCATTTCAGATTTTTGACAAAACTAGCAAAAAGTAAATCATTGACGACTTTGATCCGACTAATATAAATCAAGTCCGAAAGTTTTTCAATTTCCATTCAAACATTTCGCAAAGAATGAAATCTCAGGACCAATCTGCGGGATCCCATGGTTCAGATATCCGCTCCGGATTAACCCTCAAAGTCGATTTATCTCGCAGCTTCCATCCTACGGTATTAATTAACCGTTCATTCTCGACTATCCGTTCTGCAGCATCTCTCCTTCTAAAATACGCCAAGAAGAATTATGAACTCGGACGGCTCTCTCTGGCGTTTGATTTTTCATTGTGATGGTGTACGGAGTGCTATAATTTATGCGCCACATCCTGTTGCGAACCCACCAAGGGATTTGATCTGTCGTGGACTTTGGGACTTGCCTGGGACAAGGACAGGGGCGTCACTTGGAATTCTTGACCGATAATGTCTTCAGCGAGCGTTCCTATCAAGGATCATTTCCTCTTGATTATGAACTTCAACTTTTGTGAATAAAAGTACATACAGGAAGGTCCAACGAAAACTTAACACCTCGATTTTCCGAAATGAAAATGTGGAAAATAGCTCGGACCCGTCATTTTCCGATTCGAGGGGGAACAACTTTTTTCATCCCCTTAACATCCTCTAACGGGGGTGAGCACAACCCCTTGATTTTGAACATGGGTGAGAGCAGTTGCGATAACGTAGATTCGGGTGACTTGGGACGATTGTTGAATTGAACTTGTCATATTTTCAAAACGATGACCTATTTTCATCTAAAAAAAAAGCTTAATGACTCAGAATATTAGATTAGTATATAAACCATGCTTCAGAATTCGGATATAAGTTTTGAAAAAAATTAAATATACTTGTCCCAAGTCTACCACCGAGTTGGGAAGTTTGGGACAGAAGTTAAAATCTATTGATTTCCCAACTCTCAAATGAAATGTGACTTGGGACGGTGTATAGTTTTATAAAAATTAGAGTCTGTGATTACATAGGTAACATTCAGAAAATAGAATTTCCTTCTCATCAGAAAATAATAACTTTACTTTTAACCACCTGTAAAGCTGGCGGGTAGATGTATTACCATCAACTTCATCCCCCTATTGCTGTAGCGAAGCCTTGTTGTAAAAATATAAGTAGAAATCCTTATTTTTGTGAAGGTAATAGTGTTACCTTCCCTCATCAAAAGGTAATACTATCTATTTCAACCTCCTGAAAATACCATTGCGACAGCGATTCACGTGTGCTAGTAGGAAAACTAATGAAAATCGTTCGATTATGGATTTTTATTGGCATCATCAGTACAATAACAAGTAAAATTTAAATAGTCGAGTGGTAGCAACCTATAAAATACCTGATACCGTAGATTCGGGTGGCTTGGGACGATTGTTGAATTCAACTTGTCATATTTTCAAAATGGTGACATATTTTTATCGGAAAAAGAGGTTCGAATATGCTTAATGACTCAGACTATTGATTAGGATATATACCATGCTTCAGAATTCGGATATAAATTTTGAAAAAATAAAATATACTTGTCCCAAGTCACCCACCGATTTGAGAGGCTTGGGACACAAATTAAAATTTATTGATTTCTCAACTCTCAAATGAAATAGGTGACTTGGGACGGTGTATAGTTTTGAAAAATTAGAATTTGTGATTATAAAGTTGAAATTCGGTAAGGAAGTTAAATGATCAACTCCCATTACAGCGAAAGTAAATATATAGCAACTCAAATGTAAAAAAACTAAAAAAACAAGGAACTTTGATTTCTTTCATTCTTTAGTGATTTCTTTGTGGAAATATCGTAAATAATAATATCCTGCGAAAAATCGGCATATGTATATCCTGCTTCCAATGCGCCGCTTGTATCTATTCGGCATTGTCCCAAGTCACCCTATGAAACAACATAATCAATGAATGAGATCCGTGTTGCCGTTTGATTTGTAAACAACCTTGTTTCATGACATATCTAATATCCCAATATCCCACGTATCCAGAAAAAATTACACATGCACAAAGTGAAACACATGTACAGGACACTAGAAAGTATAAGGGCCATAAAAAACGCGCTTTTACTCTCCTGAATTCGTTAATTTTTCTTATCAATTCAAACGCTCTGGTCGCGGCAAACCCAGCAGGAATTAATTGTTAAACTAACCGAAAAGACGCTACACAATCTTATAAGTTTGACCCTTCACTCATAAATGGTAAGAAACAAACAAATCTGCAAGGGGGTATTCACCTCAAGTTACAGGACTGTCCCAAGTCAACCCAATCTACCGGTAACTAATTTCGCATCAAAATATCCATCGATAATGAAAAATAATAGTGGAAGAGGCAATGTGGATTTTTATCTCGAGAATATTATTCGTATCCGACACATTTCAAAGGTATTTAATAGTTATGTTGTTAATGTTTTGTTCGAAAAAGTATTAATTTTTGTTCAAACCAATGTGTTGATTTACCTAAGTATATCGTGAATTATAAAAACGTCACAAGTGTTTCAAAGCGATTGTAAATTTGTAGTAGAATTGAAATGGTATATTTCGTAGAAAAAACGTTGAAAATGACATAATTTTTTTTTGGAAATAAAGACTGCGGCTTCATTTAACGAACGACATTCTGGAAAAACTGTATCCGCTGCTTACGTTGTTGCCAAATTTGCAGCTACTGGTTCAGTCAGAAACAAAAGAAGGAGTGCATGAAGGAGACGAAGCGAGGGACGTGGCTATCATGGGTAATGTAGCAATGGATCCGACCTTTAGTACTAGGAAAATGTCCAATGTATCTGGTGTTTGATGCTCAACAATCATGAGAATCCTTAAGCAACATGAATTTCATCCTTATAAGATACAATTGGTTCAGAAACTGAATGAGGATGACCCCCAGTTGCCGATTCCAGTTCTGTGAAGTGGTCAGTGCAATGATTAACGGTAATAAAAAGTACATGTTGGATATCTGTTTTTCAGACGAGTGTTCATTTCACCTTAGAGAGAGAAAAAATTTATTTTAATGGCCATCGACCTGAGGTCCATTTTACCTTAAGAGGCTTAACTGTCGGTATTAGACAAATGAAAATCCAATATTATTTCCTGAGGTGCAAACTCAGCTTCCCCAAACATTGAATGTTTGGGAGGGTATTTATGGGAATCACATAATTGGTCCTTTTTTCATACCCGGTAATCTCACTGGCCAAATTTATTCAGATCTATTGTAAAACGCTATTTATCCAGCCCTGGTGCTAGTAGTATTGCAGAATGCAGAGGACCATAAAACGACCATTTTCCAACAATATGGCGAACCTCCTCATCTCGCTCAACTGAGAGTCAGTTCATAGATGAAAATTTTCCTCACGCCTGGATTGAAAGAAGAGGACATATTGTGTGGCCAACCAGATCACCTGATCTGGCTCCTCTAGACTTTTTTCTATGGGGTCACCTGAAATCCAAGATTTACGCTACCCCTGAGTCACTAGATGATTTGCGAACACGGATCATTAATGAATGACGTCAAATTGCACTAGAAATCACTCTTGTGGTGATAAAAGCCTTAATTTCAAAATATTCGATAGGTTAACCTTGAAGTGTTGCTCAGTGGAATTGATAGCTTGCGTACACCACTGCCGTAATTATTATTAAAATATCGTAAAAGACTCTCACATTTCTTCGAGAAAATTATAGGCATCGGGTAAACTGGATCTTCACAAAGTAGGTACTTGCAGTACAGATGCAATTGATATTATATAGGTGTAGACTGTAAGCAGGTTACCTGTGCCAAATACGTGTAATTACCACTGAAGGTCGTTTGCAGATTCCGAGAGTAGAATTTCAGGTTGGATGATGTGTTTATAATATTTCATCTGCATCAGACTCCAATCCACGTCATTTTGATTGATCAGGTAGGTTTGGGGATGGTTAGATAGGTACCCAGATTTTTTAGGTCGAGAATGAACTGGAGTAACTCAAGGTCGATTCAAGATTACATTCCCCATATCTGTTTATGCTTTCTAAAAAATTTAAAAAAAAAGAATCATGAATAATCTAAAGTGAACGACCTTAAGGCAACTACTCTGTATATGAGGCAATATGAAGAAAATATTGTTTGAATGTAATTTTCATAATCCACAGTAGGTAAGGCAGTTTTCGGGTAAATCAAGTACTTGTTTAAAAAATACCGCTCAGCCAGTGCAACCCTTGAGTACTTTTATTTTGACGAGATACTCGAAAAATGTCAGTCCTCTAAATATCGAGCACTTAATCTCTGCTCTCTGGATTCACATAGATGAACGATTCTTACCGACGCGTCATGATGCTTGATTTTGCTTTTCTCGTAAAGATCTAATTCCACTTTTTTACTTTAAATGTATAATTTCAAATATCTCTCATCTGCATCTAACCAATCAGCTCAATAATGAACCTACTCTCCTAAGACCAACATGGATATAAAAGTCTTCTTCAGTTTTTCACAAGAATTACTTCTGTAATGGACAGGAAAATATCCTGGGTACTGTTACTGCATACGCTTATCCAGGGCTTATGATTGCCCCTGCTGAGAAGTTGCTGCGAAAATTGAATAGTAATGGCATCAGAGAACCAGCACTTGAATGTGGTAGATAATCCTTCAAAAAACGCACTTAATTCGTGGATATTGAAAGTACTGTAATATTAATAGGTACATACTACAAAGGAGAATAGGTATGAAGAAATTTTCACATAATACGAGGATGTATTGATATCTAGTTAGCCTAGACCAGTTCCATGCATAAAAAAAATATTGTGTTACCATAGCTACGAACAATAACTCATTAGAAGTGTCAGTGTGAAATTTGAGGTCAAAAAAGTAAACCAGAGTTACGCAATAAATTAAAAGAAAGAAGAGTCCATGAAAAATTGGACTGCAAGCTTCAAAAGAGGTAAATTTTCCATTGAAGATGATGACCGATCGGGAAGGCCAGTTTCTGTATCAGTCCCCGAAAATATCGATGCAGTTCATGACATGATTTTATCAGATCGTCGAATTGGGCTGAAACGTATATCTGAAGCACTGAAAATTTCATATGAATGCGTTGATCATATAGTTCATGTCAATTTGGACAGGAGAAAAATTGCTGCAAAATAGATCGCCAAATGTTTGAATGTTGACCAAAAGGGTGCAAGGGTAGAAGCATCGCGTTCAATCTGTGCTCGATTTGAAAACGATGTAGACTTCTTAAAACGAATTGTTACTATGGATGAGACTTGGGTACATTTCTACGATCCAGAAACAAAGCAACAATTGATGGAATGGCGACACCCTGGTTCTCCAAGACCTAAGAAGTTTCGTTTCCAAAAATCTGCTGGAAAAGTTCTTGCTTCAGTTTTTTGGGATTGACATTGAGTAATCATGATTGATGTTTTGGATAAGGGTAGAACAATAACCGGAGATTACTATTCGACATTACTGACCACTCTACGGGAAAAAATTTAAGAGAAAACAAGCGGAAAGCTATTCAAAGGTGGTTTGTTTTTGCAGGACAACGCTCCTGCACACAAATCTCATGTTGCTATACAAAAAATTCGTGATTTAGGGTTAAGCACCAGATTGGGCTCCATCCGACTATCATCTCTTTCGCCAACTGAAAAAAAGTTTGAAAAGTCGTGAATTTTCTTCCAACGAGGAGGTAATAGAAGCTTTAGAGGTCTAGAGACGTTGCAGGTTCGCTGTAATAAATGTATCCAATTAAGAGGAGAATATGTTGAGTAATAAAATATTTTCACATTGAAAAATCAAAATTGGTTTCCAGGTGCCAGCTTTAGGGAGCTTTTGTATAAGCTGGCGCTGATCAGAAAATAAAATTATTTCGTTTTAGTAATTCGTCAAGTAATACCCTAAGAAAAGAGCATATTTCAGTGTTATAGATAACACTTATTGAAAAACACCAATCAATTCTAAAGTGTATGTCATTAAACACAAAATGCAGAAAAAAAGGAAGAATTCGAATTAAATATGCTTAGAAAAAATTAAGATTCTATGTACTTTTTGAATCGTAGGTATTCGGAAAACGATTAATATAATTTGGAAAACTGATTTCTATCTACACTGCCGTGAAATCAGTAGATTTCGTACTCTTCTTCAAATTTATAATCAGAACTATAAACTAGTCCAACGCTGCTGAGATCCCAGAAGCAACTTTTTTTCTATTAAAACTTTTCTAGAAACTTGTCAGTAAAAAAAATAACATATATATACTCACAAAAGGCCATCTAGAATTGAGCATAAAAAACATTGAAACAGTTGTAAAGAAATCTATTTTCAACTGTTGAACTTCAGAAACTTTTCGTCAGATGACTCTCAACCTCAAAAATTTTTTTTCATGAAAATTCTATCTAAGGTATCTTATAACAATTTATAAGATTTCAACGTTTTGGCTGATTAATCTCCAGTACTTCTCACTTATTCCAGAGTAAATCGAAATAGAGAATGTACTGATAAATTAATTGAGTGGCGCGAGAAATAACAGATGGCGCTCCAACCGCTACGAAGGCATCGCTATTACTTATAATGGGATGCAAATATGCTGTGAAGATGTCACTAGCTGTATCAAGTTAACAAATAAAATTGGTTAAAAACTTTTCGATCCATTAGAAAAATATTGATGAAAATTGCCAGCTCAAAAAAAAGAGAACAGATAACAATAACTGAGGACAGTGAGAAATTATACGGATACATCTCAGAGTCTTTGTATGATTCGATCTATTCATCTTTTTTCTGGACACTTTCGAGTTAGTCCTCCGAATGCCCAAGAAAATCAATCGCGAATCCTGAGCGATTCTTACGGCCTAGATGTGTGAGAATAAGGTCTGCAGATGCAGGTGCCCCAGTCATCCATCGTACAGACTTTGACATGGGGATTACATCGAAAACCCAAGCATCATAGATCTTTTTCTCATAGCTGTCTGGAGACCAAATCAGATTTTCGTTGAACAATCTCCCTGAGTATCTTTGTTTCATATAATATACCGCAATATCATCTGGATGATACAAATCTAAAAATAAACCGCTAGTGTCAGAAAAATAAGTATTTGAAAATTCACTCTAGTTTAGTTCTTCGAATATTTCAGAGCATTGTGATATAGGGCAAATAGAAAAACTGCAATCAGAGGGAAAACACTTCGTAGATAGTGGGTACATACACAGTCCTCTTAACTTGTGTTTAAGAGGGCTGTGGTACATAGAAGTTATATCCAGCTTGAGAAAAAGAGTTGGTAGACAATAGGGATATTTTCTTCAAGTCATTTGAGGAAGCCATTTTTCTGTATGGATTGAGATATATTCACGAGCTCATTATTTCCAAAAATCTGAAACAAAATTAAAATAGTCCGACAATTGGCATTATCCGATCTATAAGATTGAAAGATTTTTATCGTATTTTTGATGGATAGGTGAGGCATTTTCCGGAGATAAAGAGATGATCAGGCTCTATCAAAGGAAAAATTATCGAGGACATCACTGAATTGATTGAGAGACCATTGCAGAAAAGCTTTTTCAAGTACAATCGACTTACTTTACATTTTGAATGCATATGGAAATAAAGTGTGTCTCCTTTTTAAATCTTGTATCATATGCCGACGTGATTCACGAGATAAGTCGCAAATAGAAGTTTACACAGATTACTCAGTCCAAAAAATGCTCAAATCCCCACATCGTAAGTGAAAGTTGCTCTCCTGCACAATCCATACATATACTATTAGGTAAAAAGTCACACTATTTCGAGAGTAGTGTGTGGAACTCACTTTTTTTCCATTTTTCCTCAAATATCTCAAAAACTATGCTCTTCAGCGCAAATCGTAAACATAAATAAATAAAATTTTAATTGCAGACAAAATGGTGCTATAGTATCAAAAAAATTACTACTTTCACGACCCCTATAACTCTAGAATCATTCACTTCAGCAAGTGAATTTTTTTAGAATTGTAGGGGCTGTAAAAGTAGTGATTTTTCTTGTAGTAGTAGTGAAAAAACTACTAATTTTGGAGTTGGGAGAAACTTTCACTTTGAATATTGGGTTTTTGTCTATACTGTTGTACTGATAGGTTTCAAGAAAACTGTGAAAAATGTTGATCGCCAATCAACATTTCGAGAAGCTCTCTGTAAGTCTATATGTACCTCAATCTTGCATTTGCAACAGTTTATTAACCAGTAAGCACGACGTCTGTACATATATCCCTGCAGGCAGGAAGTATCAATATCAATTGGGCTAAAGTCTTGTAACTTGTAAATCAAGTGGTAAATAGAGAGGCGGTCGGTGAAAATGAAAACAAAGAGGCTCAATTACGTTGGCGCCTGACTCATTGTTTGGGTCAGACTTTTTTTGGTCTCGTCATTGTCTCTTATGTGTAGTAAATCCAGATTTGAGTACGGGTTGCAAGTTTTCTTGAGATAATATCTCTTGATTGACGATTAACTTTGGAGTGCACTGAAGCAACAGTTCTCGGTGATAAATCTTGATATGTATCCATCAGAAGATACCGGATTGAACTTGATGTCGACCTAATTTGGTTCACTTGAAGAATTCTCCTCCAATACCTATACCATAGCGGTTTTGATGAACGCTCTAAATTTTAAAATAATATTTCTACTTATCTACCTCTTCTTTTACTTTGCACTGTTTCTCCCAATTTGTCACTGAGTAGGTTTTCAACCTGGAAAATCAAGCATGGCTAGCAATTTTCAGGCCCATTGTTCAAATACTGAAATGTTCACGATCCTTTCATCTTTTGAAAGTAAAACTCAGAAGTAATAGTTATTTTCCACAACAACAACAAGTGCGGGTATAAAAGCATGGGAAAAAACTTTTATCCTTAGAAATAGTGCAATACTAATTTTTGGATTTGGACGATTTATTATTTTTTTAACATTCTCTCTAGGAAGGAAATCCATTGCAAGATTTGAACCTTATTCCCAACAAATACGTGAATATATTGTAAGAGATATAAACTTGATAACTTGATTTTGAAAATTGGAAGTTATATCATAATATGACTTGTTTTAATACTCAATATGCGATCTTTTGCTCATTCCTCTTACATTTTCACTGGTAAGAATCGTTATTCCATATACGTATATAATAATCCCTCAAAATAATTGTCGATGATTTCAAAAATATGAAATTTTGCGATACACGTAAACAGTCTACAAGACTAGAGTGTTATTAATGGTATTATTTTTCCAAGACTGTTCAATATAAATAGCGCCACATTGGTTAGAAGAAATACTGAACACAACATAATATTTTAATGTAGTATCTAGATGATTTTAATGCACACGGAATAAAGGGATACTTTTAATCCCTAATTTGAAGGACTAAAGTAGAATTTTTAATCCCCGAGGAACTAAAAGTACAAAAGTACTTATAATTTTTATAAATTCACTCATCTACTCATAGACTGTCATAGAGTACAAAATAAAGGCCCTTTATTATTGTTATTATTATAAAAAAAATTCATATTTTTACATTCTATTTTGTATTTACAATTATGTTCAATTGTCTGATAATTTTAATGAAATCCAGAGTGATAACTTTACAGTCTACCTGGTAAATGGTACAGTACAAGCTAAGCAATACTTTTAAACGCAGAATATCGACGTTCAAAATTCTATATCCTACTTGACAACGAAGATTTTTGAACGCACGTTAGTAGGTATTTAAAAATATAGGAATGTGAAATTGATATACAGGGTGAGTCTTTAACTCGTGAAAATATTTAAACAGTAGATTTTTGAAGTCGAAAGAAACACACTTTTTTCAGAATCAGTTCGTTTAAAAAGATATAGGTTGTTGAAAAATCATTGAAAAATGTTATTTTTTGTCCTCACAAACGGTTTTATCGAATTGAATGAATTTCGAGATAGAGTCTTATTCCATTCATTTGATGAATCTTTTTCGAGATCATCCGCGTCTTCCAGTTTTCTCCTTATGACCATTACGTACCATAAAAATAACAGAATTCAAAGAACCCAACTCTTGAAACTAAATTGGACGCTATCTAATGAATATTCGATCGTTTTGTAAAATAAAAGTATTCATCATATTTTCTCGTATAATGCGCCATTTTCGAGTAATTTGATGTACAAAAATACCCTAAATATCTTATTTTGGCTGAATGCCAAATGAAGATCCACAGATGTGTACTGTCACAAATTTAGCTAGTCATTTTGAAGGTAATTTTGTTGTTCTTGAGGTAGCACATCTCATTATGAACACTTAAAATAGCTATATCTTTTTATCAGGGCCGAATAGAAAAAAATGGTATAGGCGAAAAGTGTTTCTCTTGACCTCAAGAATCTACTGTTAAAATATTTGTACGAGTCAAAGACTCACCCTGTATACATATTATTAAACTCGCGTTAATAATAGCCTCCATAAAATTCTCTTTGAGTGATATGCCATTTTCATGGTGTTTTCTGGTTTTGAAATTGATTGATTGATTGTTCATCTGATAGAAACGATCATATAAAAGCCATTTCTATCTCCAATGGAATGACATAGTTAAATTAAATTATTTTCTCCTTCCTGTAGGTACATCTAGGGATCAACTCGTCGCCATTTCAGGGAAAGAAAGAAATTTCTCCACTACGATTGTTCGGTGACAATTCTTCAGATGTGAAATTGGTACAATCGAATTAGGAAAGAGCGAAAGATTGAAGCTCGACGGTGATTCACAGAAGTGGACCTTTATTAGATTTCCGCCGAATTCCGGATAAAAGCGTAGGCGTTTGACACCTGTGCTCCAGACTCAGCTGTTCAATCTGGCTTCGCTCGGAAAAAGCCGTAGAGCAATATGGATAGTGATCTAGGATTTTCGGTGACTTGGGCCTATAAAGGATGGATAGATGATATATCAACCTTCTTTTTGTTATTTCCCTCATCTTTTATTTACAGTTTCATATCTTTGTCGCTAAATGAGTTAATTCAAGGAATTTAAATCTCTATCAAAACACCTCATTTTCAATCCAAAATGGCAGATTCAAATAACTTTGAGAAAATCAAGAGTGTTACTGAGTTTATGGATACAAGTGAAACGATTTGAATTGAGCTAACCACATGCTATCATGTAGGATACAACAAGAAAAACCATTTTTGAGGTAGATAAAAAGGTACGTAATTATGACGGAGCCTAACCAAATGCAGCAGCTCTGCTAGGCTCCGATTGAATGTATTTACCAAACTCATCCAAATTGTCTGCCGCAGGACACTCGCAAAGGATGTGCGCAGGTGTTACGTCTTCCTCTAGACAAGGTCTAGCTAGGAATTTTTCGATGATACCAAAAATATGTAGGTTTGAGAAATTTCAAATTGGTTCTAGAGAGTTCTGGTTAATTTGCATAAACTTGGTGTTCGACTTAGGAATTTTCCTACAAGAGAGTCGAAGCCGCAGATTGCTATGCTTTAGTAATCAAGGACTAATATCCAGCTCCTGTTAAAGTGCTCCTTCACCAGGGGATTATGAACTACAATGATTGCTTTCAGAGGTTTCGGATCAGTTGGGAATGTTGGGATAACATCAATAGCATCTTCAGATGGGCGGAGGCAGGTATCTGGTGGACACAGCGTGCGTCTGTAAAGTCTGGATCGTCAATTTTGAATTTTACAGTTCAATTGAGATGTAATCTACCTTCTTTTGTGTATGCCAAATGATAATTTCAAGGTAAACACATTTCGTTGCCTTCTCAGATGTATTTTTCAATCTTACCCTTATTTTGTATGAGTTTCTTATGTCTTTTATCTTTTTATTTGCCATTTCTTGAAAAGAATAACTGTTGAAGAGCTATACCTATGAGAAACTATGGATTTTACGAAAGCGTAATATACAACATCAGATCTTTTTCATGAAAGCTGTTTTATGACGCCATGGGTCATTTTCTAAAATAAATGTTACTCTTTTTTAACGAATGAGTTTTCATATTCGTATTGCACTGGTTGAATGTGATTTGTACACAGCATGTTTCTTAATATTCCTTAAGTTATCTTTCATGAAGTTATTATTAAAACGGTATGGAAACCTTATACCTAGAGGCTGTTCTGTAACAACTTGAGTAATTTCTAAATATACAGGATGTTTCATTGAAAAAACCTTCGACATGTACCAGAGGTTGTTCAATGAGGTTATTGAAATGGACAAGGAATATTATATACTAGCTGACCCGGCAAACCTAGTTTTGCCATTTAAATTATTTCTAGGGTAGATAATAATAACTAACTCATCGTGATTGTGTGACAATGTGGCATATGAGTAAAGGAGACGTGCTGTGGATGATATTCCATAAACAAAAATGTGTCGAAAACCTATAAGTACTCTATGATTGCTCGATTGGTCGTAAGAAAAAGGAATGCCTTTTTTTTTGTTCTGTACAATTTTTTTTGGGAATATTTTGTTATATAAACTTTGCCCTAACAATAATAAACACAACAAAAAAAGAATTGTTCAATTTGGTGCGATCGTTTGAACAATAAAGCATTTTGAAGTAAACCATAGATCCTCTTTTATTAATATATAGATGTATATATTGAGGGGTCTTTGATGGTCCTCTATTTTCTTCTATAAAACCCGTATAAAGTGCGTATGTAACGGTAAAGAATTCGCGGCGTATGAATTCTCGAGTAAATTATCTAGAGAATTCTGTTGCTGTTGCAAACGGGCTTAATGAGGTATTAGATACCTGTATGGATTTTTATATCTTATATAGGTACATAATAATTATATTCATCATACATGTGGTAATACCCAGTATACATATTTGAATTTAGATATTCGGTAAAAAAAGCAACGTCTTGAATTTCGGGAAATGATCCACGTAGACATAGAACACTCTGTAAAGAGTCGGTATGGAATAAAATTCCGATTTTGGAGTCGGAATATTCAGCTTGAAATATCTTTGAAATATTATGTGGCACTACTACGCTTTCGTACTATTTCTTGTAATTTTTTACCCCAGTAAGAAAAATTATCATATAATTTTGAGCGCAAGACATGGTGATTGATTTCTTGTTTTTGGAGCATTTTTGAGATTAACAGATGGTGCACTGATGGTCCTATTCGTACTTCCGTATGTTAGGGTAAATTTAAGTATCAGCGTTTTGTTGTTCATGTTGTAACGCGACGATCGAATGTTATTTTTTTCATTACAGAATCCGAATAATCCGATCAGAAGATGGCCATCTCGACCCATTTTGGTACCATCTCCATTTCTAGTAGTTGTTATCGTCATTTATTATTCGAGAGCAAATAGCTCTGCCAGGAGCAGAGCATCAAAGATAATAAATCTCGAACTGGATAGCATCGTCGGAAATGGGAATACAGCAGGAGGCAACGACAAGACGGCCTAAGAAAATAACACCTGCCAGTTCACACCGTTAACGGACAAACCTCAGTGCTAAGATTTCACGATTCCTAGCGAGGTTCTTTCAGCAGATGCTGAAACATAAACATTTCACGTATTCCCGAGTGCTTAACTTTATCAACTGAGAAGGTGGATGCACCAAAAAGAGGAAGAATTCTCGAAAAAAAAGTTACGCTCTTTGCGTTGCGCTACAAATCCAAAATAATGCAGATTTGACTTATTCATGTTTGCAAATTTCAAAACATATTAAAGTTTATTTGCATTTTATATTTTACGACAATTTTCATGCTGAGCTAGTTGCTAGTTTCCACATAATATATTGAGCAAAGATTATAGATTAGAAAGATAGGAAACGCCCTCATATCTCTAGTACTAAAAACCGACTACATTTTGGCCAGTGAAAACACATTTGACAATGAGATGGCGCTGAAAACGTACTGTCAATACAGAAAAACTGCTTAATAACAGTTTTCTGTTTTATAATTGAAGGGCGCGAAATTCGAATTCTATTCCTTGTATTCCATTTCAATATCGATTTTGTTGAGACCGGAAAACCAACAGCCTGAGCGACAAAACAAAAGTATGGTTTAGTTTTGTGACCAGGATGTTAGTTTTCATCTGAACATTGTTTGTAATCAATTGAAATCAATGAAATACTCTGTTGGATATATTATATTTTTATTTGCAATTTATAAAAATTTCCAAACATTTTGAATTATGGACAAAGAATAGAGCTTCGACAGGACAACTCTTGTGATCTTAAACGTTAAAGGTGTTATTTCTGCACAATACGTTGTTTTGACATCATAAACTTGTACAATTTGTATAATTTATATCAGAAATTATTATGAACCAATATTCAATATACCATCATAGCATACACCTTTCAGTTACTCACATATTATTTACAGAATTTTCAGAACCACAATTTAGAAAAACTTTACAGAGGTATAATACAAGACCTGTATGTTAGCCCGTCAGTATAGTTTCTTTGTGCTTTTTATGATTTCTTCATATATTGTCTCTTTGTGGCACAATACTCAAATTGATAAACGAATGAACAAAACACTTACAGCAAGTTTCATGAAACTTTGACTTTCCAAACAACGATTTGAAAAACTTTGCATTTCTGAATATATTGAAGAAGTAGCAATTGGGAATCTTTGAATGAACGTTTAAAGGTCATAATTTCCCCTAAATAGGACTTTCATGCAAGGGATGCTTCCTGAATGACAATTTACGTGGATGAACAGTTCTCAATTGACTTCAGAATGACCGAGTCATATGTTACCAGTTTTAATACTCACATTCCCATTTTTTTTTCATTTGATCCACAGTTCTTCACCATACAATAATTTTCGAACGATATTTTGAGGTTTTCACCAAGAAATTTGACAAATATTTCAATAACCAGCAACTAAAATGAGCTTGATAAACAAAACACGGTAAGAGAATCAAAAGATTCAAAACCTCTTTGATCAAAATGGACATCTGAAATCTAACAAAATTTCATATGTTCCTGTAAATGTCCCTCGAATTAATATTTCAACCAGTCTTGGTGCCTTAAAAACACTTTTGAAACACAGATGGCGCTCACATCACTTTAGTCGCTTCGTTTCCTATCTTTCTACTCTATAATCTTTGGTGTTAAGCAATCCAAGACTCTCGAATATGTACCTACCTATACCTACTCTCTAAACAAGTGCTACCAAAAATTGTCCCAGCATATCCTATTGAAAGAGCTCAGGATCTCAGGAGAGGTCCCACATTGGTACCTCAGAGAAAAGATATGATAATAAACATACATAATAATTCTGACCCTGATGAACTCAGCTCCAATTGTGCAGTAAATTTGATTTTTTTTCCTTCTTTACGGCCGATGCAAATGGTTTCTGATACCTATAAGCTTTAAAGATCAGGAAAAAGATTGATTGGAGATAATTGAAAATATTGTTTTAAAAATTTCGCAATTGAGCAAAACAAATACTTATTTATAATTAGAGGATCCTCTAATGAAACGAAAACTGAGAAAATCTAAGTGAAGTTATTTTTATCCAAAAAAAAGTTATGAGAAAAAATATCCTAGAGGTTTTCCATTTCAACCCTTTTTGAACATACTTCAGGGTTGAAAAAAATCCAACATGTGTAATTTCATTGACATATTCATGTTTGGCATGTTTCGTGTCCTTAGCTTAATATACAGGAAAAATAAAATAGAAACACAAATTTTTTGGTTAATCTTCGGAGGGGTGTAACTTTTCCGGGGGGAGGTTTTCCAGAAAATGTTATATCAAATACCCATTTTATTTTTTCGGTGTCTGCAGATACACCTTGTATATCTTTTGGATATGAACTGAATGTCCAAAAAATTTAAATTTAGTATTTCACCACCTATTCTTGTGACTGTGTCCGTGACACCCCTATTCATTTTTAGAACCCAAGGCTCGTATAGTATCTGAAAAGTGAAAGGGTACCGAAAAATAATCACATATCACAAACGGAGCTGTCGAGAAGATTGGGGATCATAAATTAATTACTCAACAAGGAACTATTCGACCATCCCTGTACAAACTCACAGTTGGCCCTTTTCAAATCAGTCGAATTTAAACTTAAAAAAATGAAATCTTAATGTGGGTTTGCTTTTACGATTAACATCTAATGAAACGAACCATTTAGACCGGATAGTTTCGTTGGTATCTACCACCATGATCTACGAGAAAAAAACGAGATGCGGGAAACCGCTTCGGTTAATCAAAAACAGCTGAAAATTAAAAAGATAGTTACACTCGAATTAAACAATAATCAAATTATTGGGGAGGGGTCCGAGCTCCGTCAGTTCTGATGATGATTCGGACAGTGGGAGCTAAATTACTCGATTGAGAACGAAAAAAGTCCGATGACTGGCGTTTATCGGAGGGCTCGAAATGTCTGAGTTATGTACGTAGTTAGTGATTATGATCGTTAACTTTATGAAGACCGAATTGAGCAGTTATAGGATTATTGTTTTATATATAAGGTACTCGTAAATTCATTGTTGGACTTTTAGTTTAGATTGCCGCTACGTTTGATCAGGATTGATTGACAATGCAATGATTAAAAGAATAAAAGAATATGGTCTCGTCAATGAGATTTAAAGTGCATCAGGGAAGGTGTTTGCCAAATATACATAGAATACGAAACAATCAGTATTACTATCAATATTATTAATTATCAATTTAAGAAATCATTTCTAGGAATATATTTTTTTGTAAGGATAGGGTAACCGGCCTTCGAACAAGAAGTTGAGTGAAGCTGAGCGATACTATATAAGCTGAGCAAAGCTGAGCGATACTCTGTGGAGCTGAATCCACAGCTCAAACTGATAGATAATATCAGAAAAGAATATTAGAACACATAAATTGTTTTATAAAGGGCACTGGAAATTCTACGTTTGTTGAGCATCTGTTGAATGCAAAGCACAACTTCAACGGAAACTTCGAAATTTTACATATAGTAGCTAAACGTCGAAAATTGAATCTTTTACAAAGTTTAGAAATATAGAAATCAATAAATGTAAGTTATCGCCGGACTTAGTCAACGATAACTCCCCATCAATGCTTTCATTTTGAATATTTGTGTTCAACTAGTAGTATTTTTGTCAGTTTATTCACTAACATAAAATCAACAAGAAAAAATTATAAAATTTGGATGTAAATAAAGGGAAAAAATAAAAACTCCGTCGAAATCTAATAGTTGGGGAGCCGACGATGTTATATCGGGATTTACTCGAGCGTCGTGGAGACCTAGTGGATTTTGAAGATTAGATGGTAGAAAGAAAAAAAGGTTCTATGATGTATGTATGTATACTTTCAGCGGTCTGCAGGGTCTCAAAGATGTAAAAAAAAATCGTCAGGTGTACATACTCGAGCGTGTCAGATTAAGATACTGTATATGCTCTACGTGTCTCTGATAATGAATTCATGCTTATCTGACAGTTAGCGCGGTGGGACTGGCCGTACGGAAGAGTTGAAAATGGTAAAAAACAAAATTCCAGCGTGCCAGATTTTTGGAGGATATGTTAATTGGACCCAAAAGGAAGCTACTTTTCAAGGAATTGACAATTTGGACGTGACGCAAGGTCACAGCGGTCCTTTGAAAATGTAAAAAAAATTCGTTACTTGTACATACTCGAGCGTGTCAGATTTTCATACAGATGGTTAATCTGTAGACGTGTTGACCCATTAATCTGACTCTAATCAGGGGGGGGTTTTCTCAATCTGACACTTTGAAGTTGATAAAAATCCCTTTTTTTCGAATATTTCCCTCCCTGTACCTCTAATAGTTTTTGTATTCATTATGAAAGTTGTAGATAATAAAATTCTACACAATTTTTGTCTGAAGCAATTATACATACTCTTAACCATTCTGCTGTCTGTGACTGAACCTTAGAATGTACTATTTTCCAACGAGTGAATTTTCGCTTCAGCATGTATCGCTAAACACCTCGCATTAATCGCCATACATCTCAAAAACGTTTGAACGTAAAAAAAATCGCTCGGGACAAAATTTGTAGAAAATGTTATGCTCTACAACTTTTATAATAAATGCGAAAAAGATTTGAAGCCCAGGAAAGAGGTAATTCAAAAAAACTGATTTTTGTGACCTTTATGGCTAATTATCCGTTATTCTTGAATCATTAGCTTCAAAATAAGAAAAAACGCCACCGCGCACGAGAATGAACAAGTGACGTTTTTTTTGCAACTTTGGCGCCCTCTCACACATTTTCGACACGCTTAAATTGTCAGATTAAGAGAATATATACTTTTCAACATGTAGGTAATAAACGTTTTTTTTTACTGTTCTGTCCTTGACAGTTCCTCCTATATACAGGTCTAATTTTTGGTAGAGGTACTCTACAGGGTCCAAAGTATCTCCCCTTATATTAATCTGCCACGCTCGAGTAACCGAATTTCCCTCTCGGGCTCCCCAACTCTAAGGGAAGATGATAGTTTTCGATAACATCGAGGAATATAGATTTTATTATAAACTAATAGAAAGTTCGATATTCTATATTTTTAACGACCGATCCTCTGATTGGTATACTTGTTTCGTAGTTGCTCTGAACGTTTCTGGAGATTACCATTACTCGCTCTGGTCCGATTTGTACCTACCCCGAGATTTTTTTATATGTTCTTAAAACTACCTTTACCCCTTCTAGATTTTTAGGAGTAAAGTTAAATGCTTGCTTATACATATATTTCGTACGGTACAAAATATTCCAGTTAACCTTCATCCACCTGAAGATGTTATTGTGATAGCGAAGAAGGTTCCATTTGGTTCACCGATGGCTCTGTGATGCCCACAGGGACTGGAGTGGGAATTGTATGATCTCGTTTCAATCTGTCCATCCCCTAGGGAAGGATTGTTCCATAGTACAGGCTGAACTGTATGCTGTTCAAGTCTGCACTCTGGAGAATACCCACAGAGTATCCCGTTAAACACATCTATATTTGTTGTGACAGTCAAGGAATCCTGAAATCCTTTTCTGAGGAAAGGGTTAACTCACACTTAGTAGAGGAATGCAGTGAGGCTCTGCGACTGCTGGGCTCTGGTAGCATTCGAATGGAACTTCCTGAAAGAGAGAAGGCAGACATACTTGCTAAGCAAGGGGCCCGCTCAGCTTTTGTTGGTAGTAGACCAGCGTTACCCATTTATCAAGAACTTCTATAATAAATGGCTAGACAAGAAATTTTACTTTGAATGGAGCACGAGAAGTGGTCTGAGGCAGTCGAGGCTTCTCATCGAGAGACCGTGCTCTATGCCTGAGGTCAAAAAACTCCTGGTTAGAGAGGAGTCATCATAGGAATCGTGGTGTTCCTAGGTGTGCCATCCTTAACTGTACAAGGTTGCTGCAGATGAATAGAATGTGTTCAACAGTTTCATCAGTGCTCCTGCACCAGCGGCACAAGAAACAGCCGGTCAGTCCCATTCTATTTAACTGTTTGTTAATCAGATGGACAGTCGTATTGCTCCAGTCACCAGACTCAGCTATTTGCTCTCAAAAGCCAGGAGTTTTTTGACCTCAGGCATTGGAGAACGCTCTCTCGATGAGAAGCCTCGACTGCCTCAGACCACTTCTCGTGCTCCATTCGAAGGAAGTTTTCCTGTCTAGCCATTTATCGACTTGTGGCATTTTTGTCCACGTGTCTCAGGGCTTGAGTCTCTCCAGCTACAAGCGGATGAGCAATGGCCTCAGTAGAACCGCACTTAGAGGAAGAAGAAGAAGAAGAAGTGATAGCGAAAAACGTGTCGTGGTTTAAAAACTCATTTTTGTGAAAATCGTATAATATCTTTTAAGTTCAATTATGGATTTTCATCAAGTATATCTGCCACCTCAATCTTATAATCATAAAAATAATGTTTATTCAACTATTGACACAATAAATAGAGTAAATATATTACAGAGGTAACTTATTTTGAGTTTGGTTATCTCTTCGTAACATAATCCCTATTTTTCCACATCAATCCTTCCTGGAGATCCTCTACAGTCGTGATACAGTTACAGTTTCCACTATCCGATTCATTTCGCTGAATTCCAGCAAATTGAATCCGCCCATTATTCATTCGGCTCAACTGAATTTCAGTCCATTTAGAGGACAAGACAAATTAACGACCATTCTGCTGGACCTGCGGTGAAGAAATCGTGTATGGTTGTATAAAATAGGGCCAACTAACTGCTGTAGTTAAACGAGGTTGAAGAAGAAGATTTAAAGCCGGGCCTTACATAAAATAGCCGGTAATTGAAGTGACGAAGCGCCTACTCGACCCTTAAACCTTTGTTATGTTAAGTTGGCCCCACTCACAAATTGTGTCACGATGTGAGCTTGGGGCTCTCTAGATGGTAATTTTATGTAACTACGCAGATCATTTCCGGAGAAAAACCATTTTGAAACTGAAAGTTTCATCTGTGGGAATCTATAAAGGGAAGGAAAAACAACATCATATGAATATTCAAATGAAAATATGTACCATGATGACATTATTGCATGTCTCATGTTTGATGGCTATCGAAAACGAATCATTGGCCATAAATATTCGATAGTTTGACAAATATAAGGCCATCTTTATCAATATTAAGAATGATCTTCCATCAAATATGGACATAAGCATGTTATGTTTATGTTTTTAAGAACCCTAGTACACCGCACTGTGCTGGTTTGTAGTATTGATGCCCACAAGGGTCTCGTTTTCGAGACGAGACTTTATATTGCATTGATGAAACGAGACAAGACTTTTCTCGGTCTTGTCTCGCAGAGGGTTCGTAGTTTCGTAAATATTTTGAACAATCTAACAATAAATACGATGAATTGGAGATAAAATTCTTTATAGATACAAAAAAGTCAATTAGAAATGTCGAAAAACAACAATAATCTGAGTTCAATCATAGGGTTGCCACCAAATTCGAATGAGTGTGACAACATAAAATTAGCCAGTAGGAATCAAAGAAAACATCCATAAATAGGTAGAATTAATAGAATTATTTTTCAATCAACCTGGAGTAGGTATATGTATATAGTATGTACCATTCATCAAAAGCCGCGTACACATCTGAGCAGAATAGCCGAATGAGCACATCGCGCCGAATCGGCCGAATGAGCATTCAGATGTGGACGGACCTAACACACCGCACCGAACGCGCTCATGTTACGCGGAGCCGATCCGCAATTTGTCGGTCCATCAAAGGAAATTCGTGCTCAGTGTGGACGGGTTTATTTGACATCTTTTCCTCGAACCGAACGCACACTTTTAAATATGGATTTCTCGCAAGAAATTTTGGAATTTAATAAAAGAGTATGAAAACCGCCCAATTTTGTCGCCCTCACGTTGAATGTCGCTCAATAAAAAAGTGCTGTTGAGGCTACGGTCTCGCCTTCTTTGTAGATATAATTGTTAAGACCAACTAATACGCCGTCGTCTCTACTTCTTTAGAACATGGAATGATTCTTTTTTTCTAGGTTTACATCGTTTACGTTCGTAAGCACTGAACTGACACATCCGTTGGAGCCGCTCCGAACAGATGCTCATGCTGTTCGTGCGTCGGAAAGAAAAATTGTCCGCATAAACGCTCATTCGGTGCGGCCTGCTCATTCGGCTATTTTGCTCAGATGTATACGCGCCTATAAATTAGAAAGATAGGAAACGCCCTCATATCTCTTGTACTAATAATCGACTATATTTTGGTCTGTGAAAACACATTCGACAATGAGATGGCGCTGAAAACGCACTGTCAATACAGAAAAACTTCTTAATAACAGTTTTCTGTTTTATAATTGAGGGGCTCGAAATTCGAATTCTATTCCTTATATTATAATACAATATCGATTTTGTTAAGATGAAATACGGTGTTTGGTGTGCTATATTTTTATTGGCAATTTATAAAAAAATTACAGAAATTTAAACTTATGGACACCAAAAAGACCTTTGAATAGGACAGAAAAGTATATTGTCATCAGCTATACATCAAAGGTGTTATTTCTGTACAATATGTTGTTATTAATAATATTAATATGTTGAATTAATATACTTTGCTGAATTTGTACCGGGTGGGCAAAATTGGTGATACCTGAACTCCAACTTTTTCAACCCAACGAGATAGAGGAACCTGCATGGCACATTACCGTCGTCTTTTTTCGAGAAACTAATAATGCCATCAACTGTTAACTCTATTTTCTTTTGTTTTTGAGTTATAGGCAAAATTAAAATTTCAACTTTGGTCATTATCTCCGTTTCTGTTTGAGCTAGGATGTTGAAATGAAAACATTATGCAATATACAATAGCTGTTGATATAGTTGTACTCAAGAGTGTCTGAAAAGTAGGTACTCTTTGCTTTGGTCTCTGCTGAAATGGTTTGATGGTGAAAAATTTTGCCTACATTTTGGGGATTAACTTTTGAATTTGTCATTCATTATTATCATTGGTTCGTATGAAATGCACGATGGATAATTTCCTTGAATTGTCTTCCTCAATAGCTTCTACAGTTGTTATCGAAAGGGCGGATTGGGATCATACAATTTAAAGTATCAATTTCAAATAGGAAAAATATGCACGAGAATCCTAGGAGACCTAGGAGTAGAGGTTCGATTTCCTCAAAGTTGCTGCTCCATCGTTTTCGCTAGATGAAAAAACAGGGAGAATTCCCTCACAAATGCCAATCCGCTCAGCCGTTTAATATACTGCGGTCATTAATTCAGCTCCCAACTCTTTCTTTCCTGCTTTTCACCCCACAGCTGTTAAGCCCCCATAACAATGATACGGCTGAAGTTGCCCCTGCTGAGCGGTAAAAGAAACATTGAATATTTAGTTGGATCTGTCCCAACAATGAGCTCGAGAGCTCACGAAGGGGAGGTCGAAACGTATGTGGGGATAAAATGAAACAAGTGAATGCCGGCTTCACGCGACATTAACCTGTTGTTAGATCCAAGAACACTCGCATTGTGTGGGATTAATTCTCATGGCTAGCGAAGTGAGCAATTCCGCAGAAAACTTTTTGTTTATCATCCGAACATCGTACGTTTCTCAATCTTTATTCATTTGTAATATGACGAATTGTTCACGAGGAGTCGAGGAATAATCGTCAAACAATCATTTCTCAGTTGGGTTGATCCGGAAGCTTTTGAGAAAATAACCCAATGGCAAAGAAGTTTCAAATCCCAAATTTATATCGGAAATCCTCAAATCTTCACGACGATATATACGAGGCCCGTAGGTACTTAATCCACCAAATTATTATTGATACTCACCAAAAAAACAAGTCTCGTCTAGTCTCGAGTCCATGGAGTCCAGCAAGAGTCTCGTATAAATCTCGTTTGCCTCTTCGATTTTCATCTATTTGAGGGGACTTCTGATCATCAGACTCGAACAATTGGTTCACACACTTTTCTGAAGCACTGCCAATTCAGAACGCAGCTCTTTCAAGCAAACATTTGATATGCAAGTTTTAAAATCATAAAATTTTTTTTCATGAAAATGTCAGAGATTGGGGATGCAGAAGGCATACAACCTTGCGAGGAGTACAAGTATTTGGGAGTGAAGTTCGACACAAGCGGCACAGATGACAATGAGAGTAGATCTAGAGTAACAGCGGCAAGAAAAGTGATTGGCTGTTTGAATGGAATACTGTGGAGCAAAAACATAACTAGATCACGAAAGTACAACATCTACAATACAATGATCAAAAGCCAATTAACATATGGGTCCGAGACATGGAGACTGACAGAAAGAAATAAGAAGAGGATAGAAGCTGCAGAGATGGATGCGTTGAGGAGATCGGCTAAAATATCAAGAATGCAAAGAATAAGAAACCAGGAAGTACGTAATCAAATGGGAGTAGAAGGCACAATCATGGATGATATAGAGAGAAAACAACTGATCTGGTATGGACATGTTCAACGGATGGGACAAACACGATTACCGAAACAAATAATGGAGTGGATACCAAATATAAAAAGACGAAGAGGAAGACCAAAGAAAAACTGGTTGGAGGGAATACGAAAAGCAATGAGCGATCGAAACTTACAAATAGGACAATGGGAAGATCGCAAACAATGGAATCTAGGCATCGGACAACGTCGTCGCGCGTTTTAAACCGATATATATATATATATATATATATATATATATATATATATATATATATATATATATCGATGTGCTGGATGATAATCGGTATTATAGACTACTTCAAAGAGATCCTACTTCATCGTTTCAAACTAAGGCTAATGCGATAGTAAAAAATTTAGTGGATAAGAAGTATATTTCAAAGGAACAAGGTAAGATTTTACATGAGTATAATGGTGTTCCAGCTAGGTTTTATGGCCTACCGAAGGTCCACAAACCTGTCCTTACTTTGCGTCCGATTGTGTCATGTATAGATACCCCTACTTCTCATCTTTCAGAGTTCGTAACATCAGTGTTGACCAATTCAGTAGATAATTCTAATAATAGATATTATGTTAGAGACAGTTTTGAGTTTTCTGCCATGTTTAATGATTTCCAATTACCACCGAACTACAAGTTAATCAGTTTGGATGTTGTATCCTTATATAGCAACATTCCTCTTGACTTGGTAATAACTGTCATAGAACATAATTGGGATTCAATATCAGCACATACAGATATACCAATGGGCGAGTTCATAAATATCCTGAAGTTTCTTTTTGAGTCCAATTATTTCGTCTTCGATGGAAAGTTTTTTTTGCCAGATATTCGGATCACCCATGGGGATGAAATTGAGTCCCATTATTGCGAGAATGGTGATGGACTACCTGCTTGATGCTGTAATAGCTTTGATACCATTTTTGATCCCTATCATAAAAAAATATGTTGATGACATATTTTGTGCGGTTCCTGCTGATCAGATCCAGTTCGTCCTTGATAGTTTTAACAGTTTCAATCAGCATATTAAGTTCACAATAGAGGAGGAAACAAACAATTCTGTTCCCTTTCTTGACACAAGAGTGATAAAAACAAGTGATAATAAATTAAAGATTGATTGGTTCAGAAAGAGCAGTAGCTCTGGTAGATATATCAACTTCTTATCAAGTCATCCTCTGAAACAAAAGATTAATCTGATTATTGGTATGAAAGAGAGAATCAGGAGAATTTCTCATCCAACTCTCCTAATGAAGAATTTGAAAATCTTTTATGATTTAATTGTAAAGAACGGATATCCTAGAGCAATGTGCAGCAAATTAATTTTTAATACATCTGCACGATTGCAATCGGGTGATATGTCACAAAGTTTGGGTGATGCAAGAGGTGGTGGAAACGGATCTCAACTCGAAGTCTCAACACCAATTACTTATGCATCTTTACCAGCTATACCTGATGTTACTCATAAGTTGATCAATCTGTTAAAGGAACCTAGTTTAAAAATAGCAGTAAAGAATCAATTTAGTATAGCCGGTCTTTATTCTACTGTTAAGGATAAGATTGATAAAATGAAGATGAGGGGAGTTGTGTATCATGTTCCATGCTTGTCATGTAATTTAGGCTACATAGGCCAAACCTCCCAACAAGTTAAGAAGAGACTTACTCAACACAAAAGCGACATAAAAAATCCCAAAAAAATTTGTGCTCTTGCTGAGCACTGTAGAAAAACCAAACATGTAATGGATTATAACTCGACTAAGATATTGGAGTTCGAAAGGAATTTAAACAAGCGATCGTTCTTAGAAATGTTTCATATTAAAGGAACCAAAAATGTGATGAATTCTAGAAAGGACATTGAAAATATCAGTAATATATATTCCTTTTTATTTACATACAGACATAATAATGTTGTCCGAGATGTGTCAGTTGATTCTGGTTGATATACAAAGAAAAAGAATTATTCATGTATTGTATCATGTGTTCTGTGATGTAACCTCAATTGTATTGTTTCCGCCAACGTTGCATATGTGCAATTTTCGTACTTCTTTCTGAATTTTAGGAAATTTGATTTTGGAATATATTTCTTTTACTTTTAGTGCCTAACAATTCTATTCATATGGCTTTTCGCCTGTTGTGATATATGTTGCCTTCTGCTGACTACTTGTTGACTTGTTTTGATGCTAGAAATAGTTTTAACCTCGACTATTCAGTAAGTCTCATGTTGATGTGTTATACATTGTATTATAACATATTATTATTACCTTGTAGAGTCCTGAAGAAGGCTCAGACATGAGCCGAAACGTCGACGATGAATAAATGAGTTTCACATAATTGCAGTCCTTTCTCATCCAATAACCCGTTATTGATATAGATTCATATATATATATATATATATATATATATATATATATATATATATATATATATATATATATATATATATATATATATATATATATATATATATATATATATATATATATATATATATATATGAACCCGTAGTTCGTTGTTACCTCCGTTAAGTTCATTGGGCGACCTGACCTCCGGGTGAAGGAGTTTTTTAATTGGAATAATTTTTGCTTATATATGTAGAGGGGAAGGTAAATAACAGGGGTACCTAAAGAGGGGAAAAGATTTTCATTGAAAAATTTTTCTTTAAACGAATCAGACCTTACTACCTCCGCATATATTTCTTATTAGTAGTGCGCTCTCACCTCCCGCAACGTTGTCAGATTTCAGGAGGACAGAAAGTAGGGCAGCTAAAATTCTACTCATATACAGCTGCTCTTCCAATTCATTCACACATACTGAAACCTGTAAATAGTTCGAGAACGATACTGATATTAAAAAACTTCATACGCTAATAATTGATTGATAAGGATTCGGAGTAAATGAATTTGGACAGAAATTATTATCTTTTCTTCATGAATATCAACAGTTTTGAATAAGTATGCTATGTCTACGATACTTCGTCCGATAGGGGAGTTTAATACCGTATAGGTCCTAAAATGAATGATACATGACAATGAAATTTTTCTTTACATATGAGATTAATTCCAAAGACAATTTTACCGAATTTGTTCTGGTATGAAATAGTTATCTAAATTTTGGGCATTATATTCACGACATGAGGAACTCCATTGAAATGTTTTTCCCGAATGAATCAACAAAGATATACGTTTTACTTTCAGCTTCTATACTTCATTCACTTTCATTTTAGCACAGGATTGGCCATGGAAATTGAATACCTTTCACTCTGTATGGTACGAAAATGTTGGGTTAAGACGCTTGTCAAAACATTTTTGAGTTTTAAATAAATGCTACGTAGTCCGTTCTACGTGAGACTCTCAGTAATTACGTATTTCATCACAATGTCAAATCACTTCGGAAAATATTGCGTCGAAAATATGTAACGAACATAATTGACATTTATACAAACTGATTGAAGACATACCAAATCTATTTATTTACATGGAAAATAGAAGTAATCAGTAGCTTGAGGAGAGTTACTGTTGTTTATTTTCTTTGGCTGAAGGCTGAAGATTTTACATCAGTTGTAGAATTCAAAAAAATCAACCCGAGGATGAAATGCATTTGATGCAGTGTTAGCATTGAATTGAATACTCATAGGTGGTAGGGAATGGGTATCTCTTGAAGAAATGAACGGATAATTACGAGAATGTTGAATTCCTCAACAAAAATCATCTTGCGTGAATGGTAGTCAAAATAATTGAAAGAAGTTTGAAGCAACAGGAGCTTCTCCTTCAAACAAAACAACTGCCTAGTATTCATGTCTGTTTATTTTCAGTACATTGATATAATAATAATAATTATACAGGGTGTGGCGTAATGAATGGATACTATAGAGCCTGCGGGTAGAGTACTCTATGGGGGTTCAAATAAATATATTTTACGTTTGGCAAAAGTGCCTTGGATTTCGAGATATTGGGGATTTTCGATGAATCACCCCAAATAATAATAATAACTGGATATTGACATTTTTCATCATAGCGGTTCAAAAGAAACTCCTTGATTTAATGGCATTTCTTAATTGCTCGAGGAGTCTTTTGAAATTTTTCAGTACACAGGGTGTTTCACAAGTAAACGGACAAACGAAAACCGTGAATAGATGGCATTGAGCTCAGTTCAAAAACACCTCATATGTGTGTCTTAGGCATTCCGTTTCCGATATAGAGTGGAGTTTATTCAAATTTCCCTAATTTTTGTTCGGCCATAACTCCAAATATTTTAGTTGGATTCGGCTAAAAATTCATTATCCGCTTAAACTTCTAAGTTTCAATAAAACAGAACATTAAAAGTTGACGAACACTGGACCGGACTCATTGAGGATATATTCAAATTTAAACTCATGCAAAACACTCTGTTTGTAGTTTTTCTCGTCATAATTTTGAATTTTTCAGGTATCTTCATTGATTTTCTCAAAATCAATGAAACTTTGGTATGCCTTTTCAGATTATTTCTAATGAATAATTGTTTGATCGTGAAATGTCTGGAAAAAACAGCGCTGCATATTGACTTTTACTTCACATTAATTAATGGGATGAATATGATCGCCAATCAACTGAGGAAATCTAAAAATGGAATTGGAAATGTTCAACTGAATTTTTTCGTTCTCAATATATGTCTTGCATTTGTTTTTGATATTTATAGCATATCTGGTTATTCAGATAAGTGATTAACAGTGATAATAAGCTTTATTATTGATAATAAACAAAAATAGAAAAAACTACCCTATCATGATCATGAAAATAATAATTATAATTCGATATCTTCCGAATGAATCGCTTTTTATGGACAACGTGGAACTGAAGTAATTTTCCGAACTGATTTTCACCTCATTTGGTCTTTTAGTGAAGGTAATGATTGGCACTTCGAATAAGTGTGATAAATGCACTTTCGAATTCTTTACTGATTCCGTTATAGTCATTATTGGATCTATGGAAATCTATGGATTGTTCTGGTCTTATTACAATTTGTTATTGAAACATTGATGATATTCATGCACCAGCAAAAGTATTTATCAGTATTTCAGGTCATTTTATTAGAAGGGTAGGACCACAATATTGGACTGCTAGATCTCCAGATCTGACACCCCGCGATTTCTTTCTTTGTTTTTATTCACACAACTAGTTGTCCATAGAAAAATAGATTCATTCTGAAGATCAAGTTTTAATTTTTAGTTTCAAGATAGCGTAGTTTTTCGATCCATATTTGGGTATCATCAATTTTGAAACATTTTATCCTTGTGAAAGAGTATTTTGAAGACCGAATATGGTATAATTGTTGAACACATTCAACAGAATATTCTTCGAAAAAAAATCAATTAAGGATTTCTAAATACATTTTCATGAAGTGCTCTATTCCTTAGAGGCGTCTGACCAAAACAATTATTTCTAGAACATGATCAACAGGTGGGGCAACCCAAAAATCAATTCAATTTGAGACAATAATAATGCAGATAACAAAAAAGTTGAAATTATGATTAAAAAACTACATACACGGTGTTTTTATGAGTTTGAAGTTAAGTAAAGCCTCACTGAGCCCGGTCCAGATTTTTGTCGAATTTTAATGCTCTGTTTCAATGAAATTAACAACTCAAAGCTAATTATAAATTTTCAGTCGACTTGATCAGAATTTCAGGAGTTATAGCCAAACGGAAATTCGAGAAATTTCAAAAAACCCCGAAGAAACCTATATATAGGGTGCCCCAAAACTATTGAATCAAACGTCACACCACGATAGAGTAGATCAAATACTATCGAATGACACCAACATTAGTTGAGCGAAAATGTACCGTTTCTAAAAAAACCTAACCTGAAGTTGCCGATTTTCGAACTATTTTTTCAGTCACAAGGCCAATTTGTTATTGAGGATAGCGTTTTTCTCCCATATTATCACCCCTGTTTATTCTGAGTATTAAAAATCATGTAGAAAAAACAATTGTTTTAATTTACATTTACTTAGGTTATGGTTATCGATTAACTACTTAAAATAATTTCAATTAGGGGAGATGAAACAATAATATTACTTCAATATAATTTAAAATCGATATCCTTTTTCACAAACTGGCCCTGTTATTAAGAAAAATAGTTCGAAAATGGCAACTTTATGTATTTTAATAAAATTCTGATTATTTTGGAAACGGTACATTTTCGTCGAACTAATGTTGGTGTCATTCGATAATATTTGGTTTACTCTATCGTGGTGTGACGTTTGATTCACTAGTTTTGGAACACCTTGTATATGGTATGATTCTGAACTCAGCTCAATGCCCTCTATTCACGGTTTTCATTTGTCTGTTTACTCGTGAAACACCCTGTATACTCCTTGTACTCTGAAAATTTTAAAACGAATGCCCTCACCGTCATATGAAAATTCAAATTCTTCTTGTTGTAAGAACCGTTCATCCTTTCACCCAACGCCGACCCTAGTTACATGGCCCGTTGAAAACGAAATCGGCATCTGTTTACTGCTAAACACGTGTTCGCTGATATGAAGGGTTCAAAATTTTCTACCTGATTCGGGCTTTTTAGGAACGAATTGCTCAAGATGCCGAGTTCGAATAACATTTCGTTTTGCGTGTTATATTGGATAAAATTGAATTTATTGCATGGATGATTCGAGAATTATTGATGTCCAGAATGCTCCAGAATGATGAAAATTTTCAGATTTCATTGAAATTCTTGCGAAAATTATCTCGTATATTTTCAAGATTAGATTTTAATTCATTCAGAACTTTGAATTTCGGCAAATAATGATGTAAATGATATAGATAACAGTCAATCACATTTCCTTCAGCGCAGTTGTTGTTTTGAAGAAAAAGCAGTAGATTCTCGCAAAATCCGAAACTCTACATGTATAGCAGTTGTTCAGTTCGGGATTAAAGTTTATCCTAGATTGATTTTGACATTTCAGTTCAGTTCTGTCAGATTATCTAGGATCATCTTAAATCTCTGCCTCATCCTGAACTGAACAACCGGGCCTTATAGTAATAGCAACGTAGCATTCATTAAGTCGGTATATTATTGGAATAATACTAATTTTTTATAGCGGAGAATAGTGGTTTTCAGCCTCGGTAGGTATTCACGAAATTCATTTTATTATGTTTTTTTAAGGTGAATCGGCCCGAAATCTTGGATCCCCCGACCTGCTAGTTTCGTATATTTCTATGACAATAGCATAATAACTCAAATTTCAACATTTTCACAGAAATTTTTGAATTTAAGGGAGAGACACATTGAAAAAATCGATAGCAATTTACCGCCTAAACTACGAGCTTGCCGAAGTTGAAACTGGTAACAATCTACTCAGTGCTTCATAATATGTATAGTTTTATGACTCAGTGTTTTTTAGAACCTGTTAAAAAAATTAAAAACTGTAAACTCGTCATCGCCTTCCAAAGGCTGTATCTTGGAAGGTCTGTCGATTTGGAAAATTTACAGGAAATACCCCCGCTTATTTTCATTAAGGAATCATCTCCCTTATTCCTTCGCATTTGTTTACAGATATCCTGTATATAGCTATATTTTATCTATGTACCTTTTTATTTTAGATAGTAGAAGTTAATCAATCATCTGTATCTCAATCATATGTATCCGAGTATGTATCTATATTATTAACTTCATTTTGAAGATTCATTATATCTTGACAAAGACAAAAATATGGTTGCAATTTCAAAATATGTTGACTCGAGGCCTTCCAAAGACTTCAATATTGTTTATTTTTTCCCTTACACCCTGTATGATCTATCGAAAAATGCAAATCTGTTTTGGCGAATTCTTCATAAAATCTTACTTGTTTCGATATAATTGGTAATTTTCTTTATGATACATCACTGAAATATTTAAACCAGAGAGATGCTACAAGCTCTTAAAATTTTTGGGAAAATCCAATATTTAAACATAATCGATAATAAAAGAGATGTTTCTGAGCAAAGGATTCCTCAAAATCTTTGAGAAATCTGATTCAAGAAAAATATAAAGAGCGTTCCATTTGAAATAACACAATGTCAAACATTCGGTTTAGCCGACGTTGTTCATTTCTGTGATATTGTGAAATTTGTAGCATTTTTTTCTTCTGATTCTGAAATAAAAATTTTCGGATTGGCTCATTGTCCTTGAATATTCATCACCATTAACATCTGAATTTTCTTATCCAAAAAATGTTTCTCTCTGAACAGGTTATTTTATTATATGCAATGATACAATACTGATTATTCGTTATACTAATAGGTAGTATTATCTATATGGATCATTTCCATAGAGAGAAGAAATATCATTATGGAAAAGACTCAAATCGATTCGTTTTCAGATAGGTAATGAAATAGTTCGCCAAATTCAGAATTATAGTGTAAGCTTGAGATGAAAGAAGTTCAACGGATGCATAGATATACGCACGATGAAATATAAACAGTCATAATCCCATTCGAGAGAGCCAAGATTGGTTCTCTTTCACGTGATTCTTTCCCCTACAAAGGAATGCGATAAAAAATCGTTGAGATATGCCGCCTGGCTTGCAATAATGGAGGAGAAAACGCGCTGCGCCTCTCATTACTTAATTCCTCCGTATACTGATATTCCGCCTGTCTACATCTGCTTGTACAGTACAACGTTGCCATTTTCGGAGGTGCAAACGAGCAAAGAGTCTTTCAGAGTAATTCTCCGATATACAGCTCAGCACACTAGCGCCAGTGATATACACTCGAACTAAAAGATTGTTCAGTACATAAAGGGGGTGCGTTGTGACCTCAAAACGATTTTTTGATATGTTGGTCCCTGAAGCCTCCTGAATCTAACAAGCTAAAAAACAAGGCAAAACGTTGTCACCTCCGATTTCGGAGGTGACATCGATATATATGAGGTGAGAGCGTTAAACGAGTTACTATTTTGGAGGTGGTATTAACACTTTATAACTATATATATATATATATATATATATATATATATATATATATATATATATATATATATGTCAGAGATTTGAATGCCTTTTCTTCATGAGGATTCTCATCATGGGCGCCCGCAGAAATTTTTCTCAGGGGGGGCAAAATATCATCTACGGTTAGTTTAACTGAAAGAAAAATTTCTCTAACGGTAACTATCGAAAAATATCCAAAAAGATGGAATCAATTAAATGATCGTCAAGACCGCACGGTTGCATCGAGCTCCATAAAATCTTCAGATTTTTAACTAGAGGAGTTGCTCTTTCAGAATATATATCACTTTTCCATCTACAGTTAGTTTTATTGAAAGAAAAATTACTCTTACGGTGACTATCGAAAAATTTTCAAAAAGATGGAATCAATTAAATGATCGTCAAGACCGAACTGCTGCAACGAGCTCCATAAAATCTTCAGATTTTCAACTAGAGGAGTTGCTCTTTCAGAATATGTATCACATTTACATTTACGGTTAGTTTCATGGAAAGAAAAACAACTTTTACGGTGACTATCGAAAAATTTCCAAAAAGATGAAATCAATTAAATGATCGTCAAGACCGAACTGCTGCATCGAGCTCCATAAAATCTTCAGATTTTCAACTAGAGGAGTTGCTCTTTCAGAATATGTATCACATTTCCATCATCTACGGTTAGTTTCATTGAGAGAAAAAGTACTCTTACGGTGACTATCGAAAAATTTCCAAATAGTTGGAATCAATTAAATGATCGTCAAGACGGAACGGCTGCATCGAGCTCCATAAAATCTTCAGATTTTTAACTAGAGGAATTGTTCTTTCAGAATATGTATCACATATTCATACAATGTTAGTTTTATTGAAAGAAAAATTACTCTAACAGTGACCTCCGAAAAATTTCCAAGAAGATGGAATAAATTAAATGATCGTCAAGACCGAACGGCTGCATCGAGCTCCATAAAATCTTCAGATTTTCAACTAGAGGAGTTGCTCTTTCAGAATATGTATCACATTTACATTTACGGTTAGTTTCATGGAAAGAAAAACAACTTTTACGGTGACTATCGAAAAATTTCCAAAAAGATGAAATCAATTAAATGATCGTCAAGACCGAACTGCTGCAACGAGCTCCATAAAATCTTCAGACTTTCAACTAGAGAAGTTGCTCTTTCAGAATATGTATCACATTTTCAACTACGGTTAGATTTATTGAGAGAAAAATTACTCAAACGGTGACTATCGAAAAATTTTCAAAAAGATGGAATCAATTAAATGATCGTCAAGACCGAACGGCTGCATCAAGCTCCATAAAATCTTCAATGTTATAAATATGGCCGATCTTAGATGCGCAAGATTCAATATCTAGTAATTTCGAATTATTGGGCAAAATATTGAACGAAGAAAAAAGCCTTTCATGTTCTTTTTGAGAATCTCGTTTCAAGGGCTGAAATCAGATGATCTAAATATTGGATGAATATAGATTTTTTGAAGTAGGTAATCTTCAGCTTCATAATTAGATATACATTTGTCTACCGCAAATTCGTGGATTTCCAATCTCTATATTTGAGACTCTGAGCAATGGATGATGCTTTGGAAAAAATTTCTGTCAAGCATGCATCATCGGAACGATATTTTCCACATATATTTATAATAAAATTTATGTGACGTTGAACATATACAAAATTGATAAAAACATCTTGTAGTGTATCTGCTATTGGTTCCAATATATTTGAATATTTACTTGCTACCGTTAAACAAACCACAAAATTGAAAGAGTTTATTGCTGCCCATAACTGAGCAGCTCTTTTTGTTGTTGAAGAATTCATTGAAATTTCTTTTTGAATATAGTTTCAGAGTTTCCATCGAAAAATCGCAAAGATTTATATCTAGCTGATTAATGAGTTTCACAAAACAAAGGATAATGTTAAAGGTGTTGTGCTGAAAAAAAATAAGGCTATCAGAATCTCAGGGGGGGGCATGGCCGCCCCCCTGCGGGCGCCCATGATTCTCATAATATATGAATTCAAAGTGCAAATCTCATTGAGGTAATAGGAACCGAGAGATTCTTGAAAAACCCGATTTTTCTGACCTTTCATCTTCAATATCTCAGAACGCGGACACGATAGCATTTGTGATTTTCGAGATAATATTTAGAACGACAAAACAAAGGTTTATACCAATCTTTCATCCCGAGGTGAAACCCCTAATATGACTGACAAAGATTATTGAGTAGAAAAATAGGAACCTAAGCGACTAAAGCGATGTGAGCGTCATCTGTGTTTCAAAAGTGTTTTTCGGACCCTGAAACTGGTTAAAGGCTTAATTCGAGGGCCATTCGCAGAAACATATGAAAATTTGTGAGATTTCAGATGGCCATTTTGATCAAAGAGGTTTTGAATGTTTCGATTCTCGTACCGCCTTTTGTTTATCTAGCTCGTTCTTATTCTTATTCTTAGTGATTATTGAATTTTTTTGTAACTTAATGCATGGTGAAGAATAAAATGGATTTTCCGAAATTAAGTTTTTTATTTCACTGAGGAAAATGAAAATGAAAGTATTATAACACTTTGAAGCCCTGAAAATAAAAATCAACTGAAAATAAAAATCAATGAATGACCGAGTCACATGTTACCATGGTAACATGTGACTCGGTCATTCATTGATTTTTATTTTCAGGGCTTCAAAGTGGATAAAATTTTCATGACTTCAGCAAACACTACTGACTACACCATGAACAGTGAACATTTTACTGGGACTGTTCACCCACCTTAATTGTTGTAAGTGCAAGTATCCCTTGCATGAAGAGCCTATTTAGGGGAATTTATGACTTTTATACGTCCATTCAAAGATTCTCAATTGCTACTTTTTCAATAAATTCAGAAAGGCGAAGGTTTTATTGATTTCGATTTGGGAATTGAGTGTATGTCAAAGTGATGTTTGGAAAGTCAAAGTTTTATTTTTTTTCTTCATTCATCAATCAATTTGTCTTACATTGTGTTATAAAGAGACCATACCATAAAGACATCATCAAAAAAAGCATAAAGAAACTATATTGACGGGCTAGCATACAGGTCTTGTATACCTCTGTAAGGTTTTTTTCAATCGTGGTTCTTAAAATTCTGTAAATAATGTGTGGGCTATGATGGTATATTGAATATTGGTTCATATTAATTTCCGATTCGAATTCAACTCATTGTATTAATTCGGAACAGAAATAACACCTTTGATGTATAGCAGATCACCATATACTCTTGTGTCCTAGTCAAATCTTTATTCGTTGTCCATAATCTCAAATTTCTGTGATTTTTTTTAAATTGCAAATAAAAGTATAGCACATCCAACAGCGTATTTCATTGCTATCAATTGATTCTACACAAAGTTCATTCTGATAACAAAACAAAACCATACTTTTGTTTTGTCACTCAGTTATACACTCAATTATAAAACAGAAAACTGTTATTAAACAGTTTTTCTGTATTGACATACAGTGACTCTAACGAGACAGTAGCGACAATTGTGGTCTCGTTTTTCATCGTTTTAGCAAGAATATGGCGGATTTGGTCACGTGACGTGATGTGAGCCAATCCTCATTCCGAATTAGAGATCATAGCATTGAAATATGTGCTTCTAAGCCGCCATATTCTTATTAAATTTCCAATTGTCGCCACTGTCTCGTTAGAGTCACTGTATATTGACAGTACGTTTTTAGCGCCATCTCATTGTCAAATGTGTTTTCACTGGACAAAATGTAGTCGGTTTTTAGTACTAGAGATATGAGGGCGTTTCCTATCTTTCTACTCTATAATCTTTGATGATTGGGCTAATATCTATTGATATTATTTGTGGCAACGGTGTTATGACATTAACAACAACCTTACTTTGTTCTAGTTACAAAAATTTGAGAAAATTATGTCATGGCCAACCGAGTGCTAAAATAAAAGTGAATGGGGTATAGAATACGTCGATTCCATAAAATTCTGGTTGCGTGTATGGTCGAAAAAAGAAAGACGCACTCTTTTGCCGAGGATGGAAATTGCTCCCTTGCCTTTCAACGGATCCGACCATGTAGAGAGCCAAAGTGACTTTCCCAGCAGTGTTTTCGTTAGATCCTGCGGCGGACCATACGAAAAGGTCCTCTGCGAATAACCAAAAGCGTCCGCAGTTATTTATACGTTCATCCGTTCGTTGTATAGGTTTCTTTACACGCCGAATTCACGTTTAAGCAGTGTTTTAAAGTTTTTATTTTCTTATCTCCCGAAATCTACATAAAATCGTTTGAAGTCGAGGCGGATGGCAGATGGATTTGGCGTAGCGTGGTCTCGTCAGAAATTGGGATCAGGCCTGGAGCTATACGCATTTACATCGACGGTGAAGGGGTAGAAAATAAGGGGAGTTATTCCATCTAAGTTTTGTCTTTGTGCTCTCAAAATATTTATATTGTGCTTTACGGTACTTTGTTCGCTTTCCTCGTACAATAATATGGGCGTTGCTTCTGCCGGCTTAAACCCTTATCGGGCTTTTAGCGAGGCATGCCCGGCAATTACATCGCTTATTATGGGTTACCTAACGTTATTGAAGAGGTTATGGACTTTTTGCTGCCATCTGTAATGCGAATTCGGATGATAATTTGTTTCTTTTGGTATTGTTGTTTCAACGCCAAACAAAGAGTTAATTTCTTGGTTCTTTGCTGATTTCGATTTCCTGTTTCATCAGATGGAATACTGAAGGCTAACACCAAATAGAAATAAACAATGGTTATCACCCTTTTTTCACAAGCAAAATTTTTTCGTTCTTTTCGACCTTGTCATGAAAATGGTTATAACTGCAAAGTCTTCTTCTAGACAGGCACCTTTACCATATAATCTGATCAGGAAATTTTTTATCCATTCCCTGATGATGTCAACAAGTATAAACACCTTTTAAGGTTTAAATCATAATTCAGCATGGTGACCGCTATAAAAGCATTCAGATATAACACAGGTGGCATTCAAACCATTCTATCAAAATATTTATTTTGAGGAGGTGGCCAAATGAGTGTAGGATAGGCTTTTATAGTTTTATTATTTCTGAATTATATAGTACTCTGAATGGATCAGATCATCCTGAAACTTCGTGAAATTATATCCTTTCTATTTGAGTTTCAAATGATAATTTTGAATCCAAAGTAAAACAGGCTAGAATTTCTCAATATTTTGTTGCTGCTGATTAATTAATATTTTACTCTTGATAAAAGACATACAGATGACACTCATCTAGTCATTTACATTAATTATTACATAACCACGGGAGTAGAAATAGAATAAAGTGGAATAATGGAATGAGTTATACTGGGATAACTCGGTTAAATCTGGTACATCATAACTATTGCTTCTATCCTACTTCACATGGGTTTCTAAGATACATGGTGTCTAGACATCTCAGGAAAAATTATAGGTATTTCCATATAGACT
The DNA here is from genome assembly GCF_907165205.1 of Coccinella septempunctata. Taxonomy (NCBI): domain Eukaryota; kingdom Metazoa; phylum Arthropoda; class Insecta; order Coleoptera; family Coccinellidae; genus Coccinella; species Coccinella septempunctata. Next base: position 20,181,084 of record NC_058192.1, read on the forward strand.
ACACCATTTCCAGTTGTGATTCAGAAATGATCAATTGAAATTCAGAATAGTCAAGTTTATTTCAAAATCCGTCAATTTCATTTCAGATAAGTCCCATTTATTTCAGAAAACATCAAATGTAATTCAGGTTAGTCAATTCAATTTCAGAAACTATCAATTTTAAACCAGATTAATGATTCGTAATGCAGAAACCGTCATTTGGAATTCAGAAAGTGCGAATATTATTCAAGGTTATGTACGTGTTAATTGTCTACAGTTCTACAGGGTTTATTTGATACCTCTGTACAGGGTGATTGATTATAAATGCCCCTTCTCTCTCTTTAACTTTTTTTGCCACTTTTAAAAAAAATATTCATACAAAAGTTTTATGATTCAAAATTTCTTTTCACTTATAAAGGGTGTTGCAGAAAGTCTGAACGGGATACCTTATTTCATATAGGTATCTTATACTTATTTTATCTTATGGGTATATATAGGTACTGAAAATTCTGAATCTTTTTCATCGTCAGTATTATGTATCTGTAAACGCATACTGAAAAACAATTGAAATTTTCCGAATTACAATTGACATTTTCTGAAATACAATTCGAGATTTCTGAAACGAATCTGACAGATCCGAATTATAATTGACAATTTATAAAATACACGTGATGTTTTCTGAATTTCAATTGATTATTTATTAAATTAATATTAGAGGATTATTCTGTTTCTCAAAAAATCTTCATAAACGTTTCGCGATGAAATTATTATTATAATGATTGTCAGAATTTTGTGCACTGTCCGCAAGGCGTCGCTAGCAACTAGGACAAAAAAGCCTGACAAACCCGAGTTAGGCAACTTTCACGACCGAACACCATATAATCGGCTCCCTCTTGAATTGTCATAAGTCGAAGGTAAAGTTCTCTTATTTCACCATAAGGGAATTCTACTATAGTTCATTTATTAGGGACTCGGCGGTCGGTGTATGTCTCATATGCATTGAAAAACCCCATGGTGGTTCAGATGGTATACACAATGAATCAGTGCTGCCATATGTAATCCTAGGTATTAAAGCAATTGTTGGGAAGGTCTACCTGGTTTTCTAAAATATTGGTCAGCGATTTGACACATAGTAGCAAAACGGTAGAGCTAGATGTCTGGAGCGCCATTCCTGAAGGTCTGTGGTACGCTTTGGTATAGCAGTTAAACTTCCTATTGCTCTACTTTTTTTTCATTGACATGCGATTTATGGTCATCAACAATTCAATCCAAGTTCAAGGCCGTCAACCTTGTGATAATTTGGACACCTTGAATTCGAACCACAGCGTTTCACACTTGTATAGAGATGAAAATAAAAATCATGAAAATCTACATTATTCAGTTCCCATAAATAGGCTTATACACAAGAAACTACGGAATAACATTTTATTCTCAGAAAGATTGAATATCAAATTCAATACTCAATAATACGTTTTTCAAAATCTAGGTACATATAGGTGCCTTATCGGAAATAGTGAAAGAAATCAATAAAATGAGCAAAAATCCTTTTCTTTCTGTTTTCTATAATCATTATCACTTTCCATCATACAGAATCACAAGACACTAAGGCGTGTTTTATGCGATTCCACATTCTACACCATATGGCCGAACCCTTCCATGGAATAATAACCATGGAGCTAATAAATTTCCATAATCCATCCACATATAGCGACGAGCATGTTGACAAACAACTATTATGTTGCACAATACGCATTAAAAGATGATTACAGACTTTAGCGGCTCTGAGGGGGAAGCAAATAATAATTTAGGCTCACGGGATGTTAAGGGACGTGCTCGGTCTGGATATGCGCAGATGTCATTTCTCAAGAAATGTGTATAAAATTATGTTGCAGCGGCTGAACTCTCTCTTCTCTTAAAACAGTTTTGGTGTTTTTAGAAAAGTTTATTTCTTCTATGTAAAACATAGTTTCATATTGAGTTTAAAGCTATGTTAGTTCTACTTCTAAATCTAAGAGAAACGTTAAAATTAAAGGGACTCCAAAAGTAATTATAAAATTCCCTGTAAGATTGGTACATTATATTCTATAATAAACCTTTCTAATGATGCACGGGAAAAATTATATACTAAGTGACACCCAATGTTAATGAATTCATTGGTAAGACTTCTAGGGTAAGAATCGATCGGTTTTTCAACCACATCTACAGAGTGGTTCTTTTATTATAGCTTGTTCTCAAAAAACCTACTTGGTACAATTGGGTTTTTTAGCTGTAATTCGCAAATGATCGTCAGACGTTGTGAAGAGTGTTTACCTATCATGCCTGATGAGAAAAGTATCAACAATGAATAAATGAATATAGAAGACGTATAGTGGGCTTACGCGGTGTTGGTTTGTCTATTAGGCCGTACATGAAGAGCAACAGGTACAGGATGTGTCAGAAGATCAACCCTACTTCAAGATCATTGATCATTGCCATGGGCTTTTCATTTTCTGTATAATCTACACAACTCAGTGTGTGAATTTCAAGTGAAAGTATCAAGAATTGCGATTCATTAACAATAATATGTTTTGTTTTCCATATGAAACTATTGAAGCTTTGGAATTAAAGCAACTCTGGATAAACCAATTCTTGTACAGCAAATGATATAAAATAAGGAACAAAATGAGAACCCCTATTAGCTTATTTTGTTCCTTATTACTTATTTTATTTACTATTATATTCTTTATGCTCTTGTAACAAGCAGATATATATAATACTAAATTCTCATTTAATAGTTCAACTAATCAAACGGCTAAATCACATCATCATTTCCAAAAATGTATTTTTGAAATATCAGAGAATCAAAGAAGGAATAGTAAATATACTTACTCGATATGCAACCATGAAAATAAACAAAGTAATGGAAAATTATTCTAATTGTAAAATTCTAAAGTAATCTAATGAAATAAAAAATAAATGAATTATTATAAAACTTATTGTGTGTTTTTGGGTCCTTGGTGTTGTTTCTCAATGCTCTGCAAGGTTCTCCAATATATATAATGGAGTCATCCATATCATCATATTAATAAAAGAGGATCTATGGTTTACTTCGAAATGCACGCACCAAATTGGACAATTCTTTTTTTGTTGTGTTTATTATTGTTAGGGCAAGGTTTATATAACAAAATATTCCCAAAAAAAATTGTACAGAACAGAAAAAAAGGCATTCCTTTTTCTTACGACCAATCGAGCAATCACGATGAGTTAGTTATTATTATCTACCCTAGAAATAATTTAAATGGCAAAACTAGGTTTGCCGGGTCAGCTAGTTTAGGATATTTCCAGATTCGTGGCTTCTTCACAAGGAAATAAAATCATTGAGTTATAATTTTCGCGGAATGTAGGACTACTATCAAATTTTATAGGCTCCGGAGATCCTTTTTGATCTCCCGCTTCATTTTCCTCCCCGATCGCTATCTGTTTCAAGGAAATACAAGGGCGTTAGTTTAACAGTGGTTTGATGAATAATATTCAACACCACTAATCGAAATCCCGATCCTGAAGTCCCTTACCGTTCATAATATATCTACTTATAGAATATTTCCATTAATTATTAATTTTCAGCCCATTATCTTTAATGGGCTGAAAATTAGTGGTCTACCTCATAGTAGGGCACTATAATGGAAACACTTATAAGGAGTACAAACACACTTAGATAAGCTTTATTTTATCAGACAGAATATCCCGTGTAAAAATTCCACAGCCTGCTTTTTGACGTATTCCAATGGGTGTCGGTTAGATTGTGTCGCCACTAATCACATTTTGAGTTAATTCTCCTGAAATATTCAAATTACCATTGCACATGAGGCAATAGTTGGGATCGCCGATATTTCTATAGACGAGTTATATTTTTTGAGGCGTCATAACACAGAAAGTCCAAATTATTCCTTATTTCCCAGCTTGGTCTAAGTTCACAACAGCTGTGCAAGCTTCACCAATCTCAATTTCGCTAGATTAGATCAAATGAGAGTGACTCACGACGACATCAAATGGTGAGGAACTCCATAAATTGACGTGGGATCTCTCCCATTAACTCATTACATCTGATTTTCAAGGCGCCTACTTGAAATCTCGTATAAAATTTAACAACGTACAATTTTGAAATCTTGCAAGCGATTTGGTACGCACGTCGTTAGCCGGGCTATCCTGTTGACTCATCCAGCATCTTTTCCCATGACTTCGATCAACTTGGTACAGAAAGTGACCGAGCAAAAGCCGAGATTATACTGCGTTTTACACCAAGACAGTATCTATAAATTTTACACAAATGCTTGTTATTTCAAAATTTCTTCTCGGATCTTCAACATTTACACTTGCTCGACATTTTTTGGAATGGCATTCGGCTACGGTGGATGATAGCTCTGTCATCTTGCATGTTTTGTACAGGGTATCCCAGGAAGAATGCTACAAACGAAAACCATAAACTGAGTTCTCAAAGGGGGACTCATATCAATTACCTGAGAGATATACATAGATTTGCTCAAATCCTCAGATGTTGAGTGAATTATGAATTAGTTATGAACTAATCCACATACTGATTTCAAAATTCTGCAGAAATGTCACCCTTTCCGACCACCTTCGTTCAACATTTTTGAAACTGAAAAAAAGAGTAAAAATTTTTGATTTTCATGAGCATAGAAGGCAAAGACAATAGCATATTTCCCATATATCCGCTAACAGCAATACTGTCGTGAACTCGAACGCGTTCCTATCTACTCTTTTCTTACACGCATGTTGTATGCAATAAGCGATCCAGCCTACTGAATTGAAGGAAATATGGAACATGACATGGCAGGAATTGAACTGTTGAATCTCGTTGCATACGAGGTGGCGCTCGAGTACTCCATAATACTCAGACGCTATACTACTAATATTCAACTGTTTTCTATCGGAAAAGGAGTTGGCTAGTTCGATTCAAATTGTAGCACTTGTTGATATTCATATCAGGTGATGATATGCATCTGAATTAATTCTTATTATTGTGCTCATTGCCTCCAGTTAAGGCGCTGGAGACACTCTTCCATTATTTTTATTCATTGGAGGAATTTATTGAAGAAGAAAAAATAACAGAATGGCTGAATTGAAAGAAAACTAAAAAAGAACAGAATAATTTTCAGATTAGAAATTGTTCAAAGTGTTATAGTGAGCAACTCTTTAGAAAAGATTCACCAAATTCTAGAAAGAAATATTCTAACCACCATTTTGCAACTCCTCGAATGTGTCGAGAAGTAGGTAGACAATACTTGAAATGTTATTCTTTTTTTTTCATTGTTCTTCCAGATCAATCATTCTATTATCAAGAATTTCTTCCCCAATTTTTTCATTCATTTTAGGAAAGAAATTAATCTGTCCAAGTAGAAACAAATTTTTTTCCCAATGAATCAAGGATATAGTTTTATATAGTTTATAGTGATAAGTGAAAAATATTTTTTACATAGCCTGTATGATCGTGCCAAGAAAAGTTTTTGGGTTTTATAGTTGAGTATGGTCATAAAAGTGAAAAAAAGTTATAGTGTCAATGTACAGGATGATATGTTATTAAGGTATACAGAAAAGGTCAAGAATGTTCCTACTACCGTCCTGATTTTTCGACTGCAAAAATGTTGAACAAAGGTGGTCGGAAAGTCTGTTGAGTAGTTCAAGATTTATTGATCTTTTAAATTTCATTCAACATCTGATTATCACCCTGTATATCCAAGACAGGCCCTCAGGCAATTGAGAACTCTTGATATGAGTTCACCTTGAAAAACCTTGAAATCGTTTCCGTTTGTCGCATTCTTCTCGGGATACATCCTGTATAGGCAATTTTTGGTGGAAATTTTATTTTCATGGTTTTTATTTTCTGTGAAAAAAAGATTCAACTTTAAAAATACCCTGTATATATTAATCTATATACCCCACAACTCAGGCACTCTCACACACAACACACACACACAAGACACATACACACACACAACACACGCCCATAAACAACATACATAAGAACATTATACACGTTCATCCTCAGTGTCCTAATGAAGGATGTAATATCACAGTTGGATTAATATGTGGCGCTTCTTAATAAAGTTTTGACCTGAATATCAAAAATAGAAATTGACTCATTTCATATATACCTTGTACGAAGAAAATTCATTTTGGAAAAACCAATTCGGTATGCATATATAATATAATATAATAAGGATGGCTTATTTCAATTTGGACGCCCTATAAAGAATTAAAATAAGTTTTTAGATCATGTTCTAGCTTATTACAAATACTGAGTAAAATACTAAATGGTACAAATCAGCTATACGCTGCTATTCGTATTTAGACTTTATCCAACAACTATCACATATGCGACAAAAACACAGGCGGCAACAGAAGGCCTCAGTTAATTGATGGAGAAAAATGGGGAAAGCCCCCGGGATACATTTCCACGTTCCACTTTTTCCATTAATTTTCGAAGCTGCTCATTACAGCAATTACCGGATAATAAACTTAGTCCTGTAAGGGCAATTCATGGAAGCGAATAATCGGTAATTCTATTACGGCTCGGCGCTAAACAAGCCTGCCATTTCGTAATTAAAATCTGGAAAAAAATCCATCCAGATATTAACGCATATCTCGGTAGCGATCTGCGGTATTATAGACGATGTGATTAGCCCCCCCCCCCTTCAGGGTTGCCATTGTAGATGTTGAAACATTAACTGTTTATGAACTTGAAACAGATTATATGATTTTCACAAACTACGACATGCGTTTCGCTATCACAATAACATCTTCAGGTGGGTGAATATCATATAATATAATCTGTCTTAAGTTCAATTATGGATTTTCATAATTCATTCATTCACCACTATTTATCCCGTTTTTTCGTGGAATATGACGGATCGTCGGATCGAAATAAATGAAATAATAGATTACTCCACTATTATTCCACATTAGAAAGATATAGAACCGTATAGCGTTCTATGCTATGGTGATTTTTGGCAGGACCTGACATATTGGAGGTTTTGGGATGTGCAAAAAAAATAAAATATTTATAATCGAGAATTGCATTATTGCTTTCAAAATATTCTGCGTTTAAACCAAATTTCGAAACATTTTTATTCATTCCTTCATCAGCTGCTTAGTTTCAGGGTCTCAGGAATCAGAGCTGATTCAATAGTTTCTCGTTTAAGTAAATCGGCATAAGTGAGAACTGAAGAGGACCAAACCTGAATTTTTATAGCAGTAAGAACGATTTCCTGTTTCAAACGTTCATACAGATTGAGACTTCAAATTTCTTAGCCTTTTATTACACGAACAAGTGAATACCTAAATTTCACCATATTCAACCTGTTTTTCCAGTGATTAGTGAGAAAAAAATACATTTTTTCGTCGACCTGAACAAAAAATTACATTTCACGTACTAATTTCCTAACGAAAAGTCGACTATTTTTGAAAGCGATTACTTTTCGTCCTGATTCACTTTTCGTACTGATTCACTTTTCGTCCGGCCCTTCGTCACTAAGCATAATATTAGATCCCGGGGTGATTGAATCAATTTTGTGAATACAGAATTTGATGATGAAAACATAAGTAACAATGCCTTTGACAATAACCGTCATTTGATGTTGTCAAATTAATTCTTCACGAAGTCGGCTAGATTTTACCAGTGAGTTAGGTACGTGGTGTAAATGTTAGTGTTCAGTATAATCAACAATGGATAGTGATAGCGATATAGATAACAGTAACACTTCACCAGAGATCCATAAAACGGGTAACTTCTTACTTTCATAAAGGTATGTGAGGTCGACGAAAAAATGTAATATCCACCTCAGTAAAAAACTGTCTGGTATATTGTCTCGCCTGCTTGCTTTGCAGGCTCGACTATAATGGCTCCTCTACTTCGCGAGTCGTACTTTATACGACGAAGTACTTTATAAAGTTTGGCGAAGTCCGGAAGTAAGTAGAAGTAAAGTTTGACGAGGTAAACCGAAGTGCCTCTATACACTATCGTATTCGTTCAACTTCGTTAAACTTCGCGAATAGTGTAGAGGAGCCATAAGGCCAGGCGCAAATAGAAACGCAGGTTAGTGAGGTGACGCAGCGTGAGTTTTTGTAAAACATAAAAGGGAACAAGACTGCGCAAATAAAGCGTGAGAGTGACTTGTCAGATAGTACGTGCAGCGCAGGAAAAAGCTGCGTCACCCCGCGTCACCTCAACAACCTGCGTTTCTATTTGCGCCTGGCCTAATAGTTGTTCGAAGAGAAATACTTTGTGATATTTTGGAAATGGAAAATGAGATATTATCATTAACATTAGATTTAGCTAATATGTAATCGACATATGATCTGGAAACTCTTCGAAAAGTTTCCGATTGCAAAAAGCTAAAATAATTGTAAATCTGAGCTTAAAATATTCTTTAAATCTTGTTTCCCCCTTGTACGATAAAAAACCATTGACTATTTCTCGTTAAAGAAAATAAAAGAAATCAAGTATCATATTTCCAGAAACGCTTTCATAATGTGAATATTGAAATTTTTAATTGAAATCTTTCTTCAAAGCTCCTTAATCATAACCCAAAAGAGTAAAGAAAGGCTGAAATTTTCCAGTTAAACCCTTGATAATCAAATAATGACACGCTTATGGTCTACATCCAGAGATTTGGGGATTGATTTTGCAGAAATTTTTGCTTCCGAATCGACTTGAACGAGATGATGGTAGCATTGATGGTCGAAATTCGAAATCCTCGGTTTCTGATCTCGATTCATCGGAAGTTAATCTATTTGATAAACTTGGGTCGTTCTTGTTTACAGGCATTTAACCTGACTTTAGTAAATATCATAGTATAGGTACCTTTCCAACTTCAAATTGAGACTAATCACATTCGAATTGAGATTAAACAAATTCAAAATGAGAATAAGCAACTTGAAAATGGTAAGAACATTAGAATTGGGAATAAACACATTCAAATTGAGAATAAACAATTTCATATTGGGAAATCACAATTTCACTTGAATGTGATATTTTGAAAATATGTATTGTCAAATAAAAATGGTATTGATCAGATCATTTTGACTGTTTTGAATTATAAGTATGCAAGATTTCATTGAAGGAGCGAAAGCATTGAATGCCGAAAGCGAAAGCGAAAGCATTGAAAGCCAGATTCAGAACTATTCTTTTTAAATATGAAATAAAACTGAAAATGACTGTTCCCAATATGGAATTGTTTAGTCCCATTTTGAATCTGTCTTTTTACAATTCGATCGTGTTAACCTCTTCGAGGTTGCTTTTTCTGAATTTGAATTTGTTTAATCTTAATTCGAATGTGATTAGTGTCAATTTGAAGTTGAAAAGGTATAGTATTGAGGGATTTTCAATAGTGATCGAATTTTTAGGAGAATTATCTATTCCTTTCCAACTTCAAATTGAGACTAACCACATTCGAATTGAGATCAAACAAATTCAAAATGAGAATAAGCAACTTCAAAATGGTAAACATAATCGAATTGGAATAGACACATTACAAATTAAACTAAATAATTTCATATTGAGAAAAGTCATTTTCAGTTTTATTTCACATTTCCAGAGAATTGTTCAGAAGTAACTAACACTCCAAATGAGGAAAAAAATTATTTCACAATTGAGAGTTGTATATATACAACTCTCAATTGAGTTTATAAACTTAATTAGCTATTTTATGAGCAATTCAATTGAAAAATTTGAGGATCAATACAAAGCACTCAAAATCATCTGATCGATACCTTTATTATTTGTCATTTCCCAATATAAGATTGTTTATTCCCATTTTGGATGAGTTCATTCCTAACTCGATTGTGTTTACCATTTTGAAGTTGCTTATTCTCATTTTGAATTTATTTAATCCCAATTTGAATGCGATTAGTCTCAATTTGAAGTTGAAAAGGTATAGTTATTCATATTGTGTTCTGCTCTTTATCCAATACCTTATCATTCAAATTTCAATGATGAAGGTTTCAGTTCAGTACGGCATTTTACTAAATATTTCGGTAAGTTCAAAACCTCCTCAAACTACTCGGCTCGTAATATTTCTTCCGCGAACAGAGCATACGCCTCTACCGAAAGGACATTACATAGAAACCGCTTCTATAATCTGAATCGGGAAATTGAAATCAGCGGAAATGCCCCATTCTATATGCGCATAACCGAACCTATACGGTTCCGCATGAATAATGTATGGTAATTCCGAAATAGATGCATAAAAAGAAGACGACGGCCCAAGTTATCCGGAAAAATAGGAGATCGACGAATCAGGGCCGCCATTGGCTGAACGCGTACGTTTCCGGTTATTGAATCGGGAACAATCATTGGTAAATCACTTGCGTCTTTTCTTTCGGACCTCGTTCGCTGAAAACTTGGGGTAAATCGAACGGATTCTGTTGTCTCTCCTCATGATGTTGTTGAAAATGCTTGCCCGGTTTTCCCGACTGATTTGTTTCGATGATATAGTCGATTTCCCTTCGACAAACTATTGGCCAATCATACGAGAATCTTTCTATCTACTTGAATTAACTTTACAGACAGCTCGCCAAATAAGCAGGCCGACCATCCTGATAAATTTTTCGAGACTACTTTGGTTGTATGTTTTTTTGTTCTGCTTTGAAGAGGAAAAATCCGCCAAATATTGCTAGTAAATCATTCAATCCAACCCTATATCTTTCCATTCTTAGAGAACTGCATATATTATACATTTATTTTGTATTTGAAGGTGTATTTGAAGGTGAGGCTCTTTTTCAACAGAAGGTAAAACTGGTCAAAATGAAGCATTTCAACAAAAATCACCTATACAAAATTTTCAAAATGACAAAGTTGAAAAAAAAATTAAAGATGATCACTGAAATAGATCCTAATACGACCCTAGACCGTTTGTTAGCTGACTTATCGCAAAGCGGTGGGAAAAAACTTATCTCCTGATTCGACCATGTGGTTTCGTTTAGGATATTGGCTCGTTCGATATTTACGTGGTAATGAAAATGGAAACTTAGGATTGCCGAATTGTTCTCATTATTTTTTAGTAACTCACACGATTTCATGTTTCATGAAATGGCTCATTTAGATACCAACTGACAGAAGAGACTTAGGACACAAGTGTGAAAAAAAAAGAATATTACTTCAAAATCTCACCAATATTATTCGTCTAAATTATGCACGCCTTTTTTCGTAATGGGCATCACAATCTTCTTGTTCGAACATTCCAACAATCTTCGTAAAAATGGGATCAAATGGGAAAACATCATAGCACCTTTTCAACATAACTAACATAAGCACTTTCAAGAAACTGCCTCGATTTTCTACGTTTTGTTTTCACCCTAAATTGCACGATACAACAATTATTATTCTCTCAAAAGTGACCTGATGCATCTATTCCGTTGAACTTGGTACTGAACCATTCATTCTCCAGCCTTATGTTTTGTTTCGTTTTTGCGATTCCGGAGTCACCTTCCACAGTCCCGTACTTGAAATTCAATGATAATATGTCGAACTTCTAGGGGTTGTATCTCAGCCATCTTCGATATTTTATATAGAGAATTTTCGGTTAAACGAAACGCCTTTCTACCTTCTGTCAAAAAAAAGCCTCACCTTTGAAAACACCCTGTATTTTCACTGATATGCTGTCTTCTCTACACCACTCACAGATAGATGGTTCCTTGCTTTGTATCATATGGGTCGAAGACAGTTATATCCAATGCTCTGTCTTACTTCTTCTTCTCTGCTCCGATTTGCCATTCCGAATGAAAATTCATCAGTGCTGGTTGTGAATTTTTTATATTCGTATATTGATAAGTTATCCATGGTACCTATATTTTGGGCCTAATGTTTGGCAAATTCAGGTGAGCCAAAAAAATTGAGCGATTATTGTTGATAACTTTCTAATGAAACATGGGAAAACCGGTTTATGTTAGCGTTCCCGAAAATATCGATTCATTTCATCATGTTTTATGCTGCAACTTAGGCTGAGGCACTGACCGGTTTCTGAGCTCGTTCATTTAGTTAATAACTATTTTGTTCCAAATGAACCATAATTTTACTGTTTGTTTTTGTCAACTTATTGTAATATAATTTTTACAGATTTGAAAAATGGCACAGCCCAAAATGTAATAAATGTATCGATTTAATTGATTTTATCAACCCTTCAAAATCAAGTAAACACATACAAAGTGAGCAAGTAAGGGTAAATATGGGGAGTTCGGGAGAATAATACCCCTTTTCACTCTGAAACCACTTGATTTGTATCTGTAAATGGTAGAAACTCATTTTTTTGCTTGAATATATCATGCTCAGATAGGTGAGGATGGATAGTAGAGTGATGATGAGATTTTGGGGACAGAAATTCATTTTTTAGGAATCAAAAATTGGTTCTTTAATTTTTTGAACCTATGTATACTTACTTTTTTATATTTATCTCTTTAATTCAATTTTTTTTTTTGAAGCAAACCAGTTCAGTACGGGAAACTTGGACCAATGATTATGTCTCCCGACCATAGCATGGGTTAAGTCTCCCGCACTACCTTTTAGTCTATTCAACAGATGTTTTCTTGAAACTTTTACAACTATTAGTGAAAAAGGTCATCGTTTGTAAAATTATATTAATCAATGAAAGCAATAAAACTAAATAACACCACGCACCTATTAAACTGTTCAGACAGTGTAACAAACAAAAATTATTCAATTTCTTACTTCCTAACAACAAAACACTTTCAACTCTCTCACTTCCGAACTGTTCTGATGGCGGCCAAAATGGAGCCGCCACTAGTTGTGCCCTGTTACGAGTATGTTGCAAGCTATTTACGATAGCGGTAGCGCGATATTTGAATTGAAATATTTGAGGTGGTTCAAGTCTCCTACCTGAGCAAGTCTCCCGGACTCTCCCTACATTCACTTGATGAAAAATAAATAAAATTAGAATATACTACGACTACTGACGATTACTACCCCTGAATCCCTAGGCCTAGATTCAAATCTCTCGTTTGTGACATTCATGTTGAGTATTCCACCACTTGGTCCTTTGAGCCGGATGTAATTTATCATCTCAGACAACTGCTCACTCATATTGAAAATATCTGCGATTTCATATGAATCCACAGCGCCATTCGACGAAAAAAACCCAAAATTCACCCCTTCCAACGTCGGGACGCCATCGTGGGGGCCTTCGTCCCCTCCAGGTCGCAAAAGATTTGGTCGAAATTAAACGTGGCGGCGGCGGCGGTGGCGGAGGGCCGTATAGGTAATATCATCATGCAGGATGCGGGGAAATTTACTCAATCCAAACCCGAAAACCGATTCGTGGGGTCCCGGGGGCGCAGTTCCGGCAGCAGTTTTATCCGGCCTGAGCCGGCGCCGAATTGCGGCCTGTTTTGCAATGCAAATGAAAAGCGAAAGATCGCAAATCGACACAATACTACGGAAACCCGGCAGTTCAATTCCATATTTACGAATGGGTTTCGGAAAGCGCACCCCGAGCTGAAGGGATGCCAAAATCCGACTCGGAAAATTATAAGGAAGACGGTGTCGCGTAGTCTGGTGGGAGGAATTTGAATAATTGAAGATTGAAGGGATTAGTGAGGGGGTCTGAGGGTTAGATTTGCGAGTGAATAAAAGAGACAGGAATAGTTTGATTATCGATGACGCCTGAAAACTGGTACATTTTCAAAAATTTCATATGAGCTTCACAAGATTTTCAAATGAAATAACAAAAGTCTGCTCCCAAGCATCAATATGGGAAAACACCCATAAAAATAATGGGGCGGAAAAGATAATTTTCACGACTCATAAGTGAGAATTCTTCCAACGACGCCTTCCTTTGAAGCTTAAGAGGTTTTCAACTGTCATGGATCAGGGAATTCCTCACGCATATATACTCCATTCACTTTATAAAAACATTCGGTTGGCCATGAAATAATTTTCTTAAGTTTTGTAACTAGAACGGAGTAAGTAAGCGTTAATGTCATAACGCGGTTGCCACAACTAATATCATAATTAATATTACAAAATGACTAAAAGTGATTGAAAAAGATAGAAGACAAAGTATCAGGAAGAGCTGTTTAGAATCCAGGTTCGGTCATTCAAATAGTTACCCTAATGTCCCTGATATTCTGAAATCTTTGACTCGTACAAATATTTGAAGAGTAGATTCTTGAGGTCAAGAGAAACACTTTCTTTCTTTATAATTTCCCGATTCGACCCCGATGAAAAGATATAGCCATTTCAAGCTAATGCGCGGGAAAATATGAAGAATAGGTACTTTTATTTCACGAAAAGTTCAAATATTCATTATACAGAGTTAGAACTATTTAGAGGGTTATCGAAAACCGTTAGAAATTCAAGGATGAGTGGGTGGGTGTAAACAGTTCCCAAATATCTCTGATGGTTCCTGAGGTATCTCGAAGAAACTGAAAATCAAGATTATCATTTTTTCTTCATAACTGATTTGTTTTTGGAGATAACTACACGAAATTCGGTGCGTAGTCATAACCCTATATAGCGATTACACTGGTGTACTACTTTTTTGTAATTTAAGCCACCCTTTATTTTTAACGGTTTTTGATATTTCTATGGTAAGCCTCTAAATAGTTCTAACCCTGTATAGCGTCCGACTTAGTTTCCAGAGTTGGATTCTTTGAATTTTTGGTATTTTTATGGTACGTAATGGTCATAATGAGAAAACTAGAAGACGTGGGTGATATCTTGTATTCCAAAAAGATTCATCAAATAAATGAGTTACTATATTCCGAAATTCATCTCAATCGATAAAACCGTTTCTGAGATAGAACTGAAAATAACATTTTTTTATGGTTTTTCAACAGCCTGTATCTTCTAAACCGAGCCGACTCGGAGAAAATGGTAAAGGAAAAAAATGTTTCTTTTGACCTCAAGAATCTACTGTGGAAATATGAATTTTTACGAGTCAAAGACTCACCCTGTATATTAGGCAGTATCGAACATATTCAATGTAAGCATTCAGTATTAAACACTCAACTCAATGATGTAAGTAAATTCATATTATGTTTCATCTGAATATAAACGACTTATATTTCAGCAAAATGTCTTTCAGATTGTTAATGAAGAGGATAAAAAAAAGAGTTTCCTTCTATTGGGAGACTCAAATGGTGGCATTTGAGGCTTTCATTTAAGGGTTGAAAGAACGCAAAAAGTACAGGATTTTCGATAAAGGTCATCGACCATCGTAGAATAAGTTCCAGAATCTTAATTTTTCTATTTTTCATTTGACTTGACCTATATATTCTGAATGTCTTAAGGGATCAATAAATATATCATGATTTATCGACGCATTAAAAATGAACAGCCATAAATACGAGCCACTTGTCCTGTCAATTGTGAATTTATTCTTGTAAATTTTTGACTTCCATTGATGCATGATGATTTTTGTTGAAGAATTTAACATTTTTGTAATTATAACGTGCGTTCAAAAAAATTCGTCGTCAAGTAGGCTATGAAATTTTGAAGGCTGATGTTCGGTGGCTGAACGTATGTCTTTCCTTGAATTACTTCATCTTCCCAAAATGTAAACAATGATGACATTAACCTGTATATCATAATTTTGTACGGAAAGGCACTTTTTAGAAAAAGTCACCCAACGTTCGAAAAGCATTTCTTTCATTGAGTAAGATGACAAGAATCTAAACAATCTGAGGCGGTTAGAAAAGTTCTTCGTAAAAATTTTAACCCTCCACTATTTTCATACGTAAGAGACATGAATCTTGAATTGATCGTGGTAGTATGTTTTTTTTGTAAGAAGGTTCTAGTTACTTCAGTCATATGAATAGATCACAGTAAGATTCTCAATAATATGTTTATTAATTCTCTATAAATATTGAATTGATTCAGTCATTACTGAAAATCCATGACTAAACTAAAAGAACTGAATTACATGAAAATAGCTATTGGACAATTCATTAAAATTCGATTCAGCTATAAAAAGGCATGATGCTTTCTCCTTCATAACGTTCTGCTATTGAAGTTCCATAAAAGAAAGTAGGTCCACATTTTGCCTTTGACTGATGCATACTGTCAGTATGCATCAGTTCAGTATGATACTGAACTCCAATTTTTCTCGGATGCTACAAGATTAGGTAATCACAACCTTTTCAGTTTTCTGATAACATGTCAATCTTTATGTAAACAAATGGATATCTTTTTTTCAAAATCGGGTGGCATATGCCAACGGATACTCCATCCACTTGAGATAAAATCTGAAGAGAGATTTGTCGAGCTTCTGTCACCATGTTTTCATTATTACTGAACTCTAGAGTTTTCTTTTTTGGTATACCACCTGTTTCGTCAACACATCGCAAAAGAGTACAATGGAAAAATTCATTCTTAATAATCAACAGCAACATAGGCTTCAATGAAGTTGCCGGAACAGAATATTTCCATTTTCCTTCAATTTTCTTTTCAATTTTGAAGTAGAATTCAATAGTAAAAGTCTTTCACACGTCCGTAAAAACCATCTTTATAATTTGCTGATAATTTTAATACAACAACAACCCAAAATGCTAAAATGACAGTTCACCTGGAAAATAGTAAAGCACGAGCTAAGAATTACGTTTAGACACGAAATATCGACGTTCAAAATTCCATAGCCTACTTGACGACGAATTTTTTTGAACGCACGTTACGTTAATTCCTTTGAGAGATGCCCATTCCCTACCACTGCATCAGATGGATTTCATCTTTGGGTTGATATTTTTTTTGGATTCTTCAACCGATTTAACGTCTTCAACCTTTAGTCAATGAAGATAACCAAACTCTTCTCAAGCTACTGCATATATGTATATGTGTCAATAGTTCAATTCTCTTCCATGGTAAAAATAAATATATTTGAAAACTGATCTCTCGTAATTTCTATGCAATTGGCTAGATCAGGAATCCCTTCAATCAGTTTGTATAAACATCAATTATGTTCATCGCACAATTTCGACTTCATATTTTTCGAAGCGATTTGATATTGTGATAAAATACGTAATTACTGAGGCTTTTACGTAGAGCGGACAACACAGCGTTGATTTCAAACCCAAACATGTTTTGACAAGCGTTCCACAGTGTGGAATGTGTCAAATTTCTATGGCCAACCGAGTGCTTTTATAAATGGGAATGGAGTATAGATCTTATCGTATGAGGGTGGGGTCTTCCATTGATCTTTGGAGGCCGTTTTCTCCAGTGGCGTGCCTCAGGGATTCATTTTGAGCTAAGGCTATTACTTCTCTCCCTATACATCTGACCTGCAACAAATGTTGAAGTCTTCATGTGCGTTGTTCGCTGACGATCTAAATAGTTATAATAATGCATTGAATAAGGGTAGGAATAATCCAGGGTCTAACTACGACCAGTACGACCTCACTCTCTGTTAGCCTCTATATCTACTCGAGAGTCACAGCCTTCCACTCAGCAATATTGCCACGACTTAAAAAGCATGCCAAGGACAAGAGATTTTTTTAAACGTCGAGATGAGAACTGGGATTTGTGCTGGGATTGAATCTTTCTTACGATTTCTGAAGTAGATAAAGGGTCTGCTCAAATATTATGAAAAACTGTTTGATACAAGATTGTTAGGTGTAAATTCTCATTCATGTCAGTCATTATGCCCTATTCCTGCTGAATCTTCCACTTTGAAATAAAATAGGCATAATCGATACTGTTTATTTTCCGAGAGAATGAATGAACGACAAGATAGCCAAATTTAAAAAAAATAGAAAAAAAGGCTCACAAAAACTGTTGTGCAAAATTTACTTAGAATTTAACATACTGACCTAAAAGTGACATGAAGAATCCGTATAATTGGCACATCTTAGTATCGAGAGCTAGTGCAGATAGTAAAGTGAAAGATTTCCCAAAGATGGAAACCACAAACTGCACAACAAATTGATTTGTTATCTCTCTGTACAAGGATTGTGAACCGTTTACCCAACTGATATTTTATGCAGAAGGAGTAAGAACGTAGTAAATACATCGAATGAAAGTAGGCATATTCAGGAGATTTATTATCCAATGAAAATTGTATGTTGTATGCAAAATCGCAAATCAGTATTTCACCAATCCAAGGAATTCATAGAATTATCACGAAGAAACAAACATTGCAAGTCTTGCATTTTTCTGTGCCAGTTTGAATCTCTATATTATGTTTTTATATTCGTAAACGTTGGACGTTGCCATTTCATTTTAAAACGCCGAATAATAAAAATAAACGGAAGGTTTTTGTGCCTCCTTTTCTTTTGCGAATCAGGCTATCTTGTAATTCATTCATTCTCTCGGAAAATAAACAGTATCGATTATGCCGATTTTATTTCAAAGTGGAACTCCCCTGGAAGCATCAGTTCCAGAATAATTGCGAACTCTTCCAATCAATGGCTTTCAGGATCACGAGGTTAATTTGAAAGTATAAGGAGGGAAAATTAAAGTCTCCAGAGTATTGCATGGGGTTCACCCCTCCGTAATTATACGGATATATGATTCAATCACCGGTTTAATTATATAAATCGTGTAATTGATCGGACATAGCTCGATAGCTTGGATTTGTATATGGACGAGTGAAAACTGTATCAGGCTGCTCAGCTAGCAGTATAATGAAATACTCAATGAATGAATGTGTTATGCCAAATACGTTTACACACTATGTACGCGCCAATTCTATTAGAACGTCTATTAATATCCTTCGTATATATGAGAACGCACCGGAAACTAACAATTAGCTGGTTCTTTATGAAGAATCATAAAATTCAGCAACCTCTAGTGCAAAAATGTCCATCTGACGCTTCTGATTCTCACACTTCCCACGCTAACTCTGTGTTGTATCTACTTAATTAATAATTAACACTCTGATCTCAATAATTGTAAGTAATGGATTTCTCACAGTGAGGTCATTTTTTGTCGGTTTGCTTCTGCGGATGTTGTCCTGCAATAATTAAACTAAAACTGAAATACATGATTTTAACTAGGATTACTTATTAAACCAATAGATACTTGAACATCAATAACGAAACAGTTCTAGTTTTAAGTTCAATTATGGCTTTTCGTGGCCCATCAATCGTATATTTCATAGTTTTCACATCGATTGTCCAATCAACCATTAGATAGATAATTTCCATGATGAAATCAATGAAAACTTCAAATCACAATGAGATTGAAATACCTACAGCAATTTGAAATAAATAAATGAAGGCTTGGTTATCATAACTGAATGAAGCCATGATATTTCGGTTGTTCAACACTTAATAATTATCATTTGAAATGAAACAATATGGATTTTTCAATTAGGAACTTAATGGGCTGATGGACCTCCGACTAATCAGGGTGCCACAATTCAGAGCCCCAATGAGCGGCACCTCATTCTTAAGGTTTTTGAATTTCCTTTTCAGAAATTTCAGACTCGAATTTCGTAGCTTGGTAGTTTGAGAAGGAATTTTCTTGGATTTTCTGGATACACAAACGTGTGATTTTGATCAAGTTGTATTACATACTCATGCGGTCTCAAATTCACCATGAGTAGAAACCATCACAGTGATTTTCAAACATTCAGGTTGAGTCTTTGACTCGTACAAATATTTCAACAGTACATTCTTGAGGTCGAAAGAAACACTTTTTTCGTTTACTTATCTTCCAAATCCGCTCGGTTTGAAAGATACAGGCTGAAAAACCATGAAAAATGTTATTTTTAGTTCTCCCAACGGTTTTATCGAATGACATGAAATTCAGAATAGAATTTTTCATTTATTTGATGAATTTTTTCAGACCACAAGATGTTACCCACGTCTCCTCATTACTCAGTTTTCTCAACATGACCATTACGTACCATAAAAATACCAAAAATTCGAAGAACCCAACTCTTGAAACTAAGTTCGACGTTATCTAATGAATATTTGAACGTTTTGTGAAATAAAAGTGTTATTCCTATTTTCTCGTATAATGAATGCTCAGTGAAATTTGAAAAATTAGGTGCTTTGGCTGAATACAACTCTGTTTTAGGTCCACAGTTGTGTAGTGTCACAGATTTAGCTACTATTTATGAAGGCTATTTTGTTTTTCCAAGGGTGGCATAGCTCATTATGAAATCTTGAAATGGCTGTATCTTTTTGTCAGGGCCGAATCGGAATTTTGATATGGGAAAAAAGTGTTTTTTTGACCTCAAGAATCTACTGTTGAAATATTTGTACGGGTCAAAGACTCACTTACTCAATAATGAGATTCATATTTTTGGACAGCTCACATTATAATTATATCTGATGATCTAACTTCTCACTGAATTTACTGGAACAAGCAATAAGTCACTTTTCAAAAAATTGGATATTCTCAGTCCACTTCCGAAGATTATTATCCTTGATAGATATAGGTAATATCTGCGAAATGTTTTTGGAATGAACTGATTGTGTTGCTGAGTAACATTTTGCACCGTTTTTGAATCGGTTCATTTCTATTTCAACATCATTCAAATGAGCAATATAATAGTTCAACCAAAGATTATAGAGTAGAAAGATAGGAAACGCCCTCATATCTTAGTACTAAAAACCGACTACATTTTGGGCAGTGAAAACACATTTGACAATGAGATGGCGTTGAAAACGTACTGTCAATACAAAAAAACTGTTTAATAACAGTTTTCTGTTTTATAAAAGGTCGCGAAATTCGAGTTCTATTCCTTGTAACGCATTTAAATATAGAAAACAAACATCCTGAGCGACAATACAATTGTATGGTTTTGTTTTATGACTAGGATGTTAGTTTTCACCTGAACATTGTTTGGAATCAATTGATATCAATGAAATACTCTGTCGGATGTGTTATATTTTTATTTGCAATTTATAACATTTACAAAAATTTTAAATTATGGACAACGAATAGAGCTCTGACTAGCTATATAGTCAAAGGTGTTATTTCTGCGCAATACGTTTTTTAGATATTATAAACTTAGTGGAATCTGTACAATTTATATCAGAAATTGATATGAACCAATGTTCAATATAACATCATAGCATACACGTTTCAGTTACTCGCATACCCATTATTTACAGAATTTTCGGAACCATAATTTAAAAAACCTTACAGAGTACAGAGGTATAATAGAAGACCTGCATGTTAGTCCATCAGTATAGTTTCTTTATAATTTCTTTATGACATGATCTCTTTATGACACAATATACAAATTGATTAATGAATGAACAAAACACTCACAGCAGGTTTCATAAAACTTTGACTTTCCAAACAATTTGACAGACACTGGATGCCCAAAACGAAATCAATAAAACCTTTGCATTTCTGAATATATTAAAGGAGTAGCAATTGAGAATCTTTGAATGGACGGATAATAATTAGTCATAATTTCCCCTAAATAGTCTCTTCATGCAAGGGATGCTTCCTGCATACAACAATTT
Source organism: Coccinella septempunctata (assembly GCF_907165205.1). Classification (NCBI taxonomy): domain Eukaryota; kingdom Metazoa; phylum Arthropoda; class Insecta; order Coleoptera; family Coccinellidae; genus Coccinella; species Coccinella septempunctata. The sequence goes on from NC_058192.1 coordinate 20,202,489, forward strand.
ACGTGGATGAACAGTTCTCAATTGACTCGCAGTAAAATGTTCATTGCACATAGTGTAGTCAGAAGTGTTTGCAGGCCTTTATCCCCTGAAAATTTTATACACCTAGTGGCACTGAAAATAAAAACAAATGAATGACCGAGTCACTTGTTACCAGTTTTAATACTTACATTTCCATTTTTCTTTTTATTTGATCCACAGTTCTTAACCATACAATAATTTTCGAACGATATTTTGAGGCTTCAGCAACTAATTGGACAAATATTTCAATAATCACCAACTAGAACGAGTTCAATAAACAAAAGGCGGTACGAGAATCAAAACATTCAAAACCTCTTTGATCAAAATGGCCATCTCAAATCTCCCAGTCCTCCCAAAGTCTTAGGGCCTCCAAAACACTTTTGGAACACAGATGGCGCTCACATCACTTTAGTCGCTTTGTTTCCTATCTTTCTACTCAATTATCTTTGAGTTCAACGTTGTGAACTTGTCTTAGCTCCTTTCATCTAATGTCACCACCGTATTGGGAACTGTATCATGCGATAAGAATGAGCAAAAATTTGCCACCATCATGGGAAATGACATCTGTCATTTGGATGAAACGCCTGTTCCATTTCTGCAGGCTGGATATCCGGGGAGGGGAGCCGTTTAAAGGTAGATGAGATCCCATCATCCAATCTTTCATGTATGATAATGAAATTTTCCATTCTTGATCTACGGAAACCACGTCTCTACGAAGTAGAGGTTTGTCCTAATTGCGCGTCTCGATAGGCAAGATTGTGTTTCTCTTAACTCGTTTAATCAATTCATTAAGACAACGGTCAATTGGGGCATATGCTGCACATAAATCCCCAGCAAATTCGCACGATCTTTCAACCCGAACCAAGTCCGAGGATCGAAATGACATCATACTTTAATGGCGTTGATGGTGATTCATTTGGTGCGTCGATAGATCAGGAATTGGCGGTCAAGTTTAAAAGGGATTCCGGGAATGGATCCTCCATCAACCCTAAGGACATCAAACTCAATTCCGGGCAAAAAAAAAATATTTACATGAAAGTCAGCTAAAGTTAAATTTTCGGTGTATGAAGATTTTAATTGGCCGTGACACAGCGGTCTTATCTCAGGTTCGAGGAGGCTGTAGCCAGTGTTGGGCAGTACAGAAATACAAATTTTCGGTGTTTGACATCCTAATACTTTTTAAAGATATAGTTTGTAGTCGGTATTTCAAATACCTGATCCTACGAAAACGCTGAAGTGCCACACAAAAAAAATTCCAAATGTACAGGGTGGGCAAATTTCGATGTTTTAGCACTACAGTTTTTAAACCAGAGCAGATACACAAAATCTGATACTCCATTCTAGTTCTCGTTTTCTGAGAAACTAACAATTGAAGTAGTCATTTTTGGCCACTTTCTTTTGTTTTTGAGTTATAAGCAAAAATTGGAAAAATGGCGATATTGAAATAAATTTATATCTCCGTTAATACTGATGCTAGAGCTCGGAAATTGAAACATTATACAGGCACTTTTTTCCGTAGAATCCAGTGGCGTGCTCGCCTTTTTTGCAGGATTTTTAATTACGAAGCTATTACCCAAAGCTATGTTTTTTTGAATGGGAACACTAGTTTTCTATGCAATTTTTTGAAAGCTTAATTTTTTCTGATTTCAAAAATATATATTATCATATGGTTTATATCAACATAAATGACAGATAATGGTCAAAAACCTTTTTTCTCAATATTTCTATGGTTTCAACTTTTGATGAGCACAGAAACATATAGCATCGTATGATTACCACTGTCTCCTTCTATAAGTCTTTTCATTATTATGAAAATTCATTAAATATATCTTGATTCAAATTTTGTGAAAATTGGTAAAAAGCATAGAAAGAATGACATTGCCTGAAGGAGACTGCTTTTGTTATAGGAAACTCTATTTTTCTGTGCTCGTCAAAAGTTGAAACCATAGAAATATTGAGAAAAAAGGTTTTTGACCATTTTATATTATTTATATTGATACAAACCATATGATGTTATATATTTTTGAAATCAGTAAAAATTAAGCTTTCAAAAAATTGCACAGAAAGCTAGTGTTCCCATTTAAAAAAACATTACTTTGGGTAATAGCTTCGTAATTAAAAATCCTACAAAAAAAGCGAGCACGCCACTGGATTCTACGGAAAAAAGTGCCTGTATATTGTTTCAATTTCAGAGCTCTATCATCAGTATTAGCGGAGATATAAATTTATTTCGATATCGCCATTTTTCCAATTTTTGCTTATAACTCGAAAACAAAAGAAAGTGGCCAAAAATCACTACTACTATTGTGAGTTTCTCAGAAAAAGAGAACGAGAATGGGGTATCAGATTTTGTCTATCTCCTCTAGTTTAAAAACTGTAGTACTAAAACATCGAAATTTGCCCACCCTGTACAATTCCGGCTTGCAAGTCGGAATCTGAGATACATGTCATAATTCTGACTTTCAAGTCAAAATTCGCAGTTGCAAGTCAGAATTATAAGATACAAGTCGGAATTCTGAGGTAAAAGTCGGAATTCTGAGATACAAGTAGAAATTTTGAGATGCAAGGCAGGAGGAGGGCTAAAATAGGTCTAAGGACTCTTGTTTTTTTGCATTTGATCCGTGAATGTGTTTTTGGCTTCTTGGAGGAATTTTGGATGGATGAAATGATATTCTAATTTTCTCTTCGGTTGCACCATAGCTGAGCTGTCCCGAAGCTTCGTGCTCAGTGCTTGTAAAAGTACTTGGAGTATTTTTGTACTCCCGAGAATTATGCTCCTGGGAACTTTTCCAAACCTTTCTTAGTGCTTAGTGATTCGAGCACTTTATCGAAATTCTTACATCCAGTTTCATAATCAAGTTCAAAGTCACTTTAAGTTTCGTTTAGTGTCAGTTTCGGTAGGGTTAAAGAAAAGCTTTAAAATTGAAGGGGCTTTAAGTTTGATTATGAAACTGACCGTTAATCCTTAGTACGACGAACCCCTCAGAAGCTCTGTGAACTTGTCAGAATCAATAACATCCGTTAAAACTTTTGAAAGAAAAGAGATAGGGTAGGCGTAGGTTGAGAGTGCAAATGAGACAAATCTGCTCTACAGAGGGCATTTTGTTCACATGATTCGGCAACAATCGAATGCAACAAAACAAATGTCATTCGACCATTTCTAGCCCCACTACTGTCTTGTATCTCAGAATTCTGACTTGTACCTCAGAATTCCGACTTTTAACTCAGAATTCCGACTTGTATTTCATAATTTCGACTTGTAACTCAGAATTCCGACTTGTAACTCAGAATTCTGACTTGCAATTCGGAATTCCGACTTGTAACTCAGAATTCTGACCTAGCAAGTCGGAATTATACATTTGGATTTTTTTTGTGTAGCCCGCCAGCGCTTTCGTTAATCCATTCAGTGAAAAAAAAAAAATTTTTATTCAAAAGTTAAATAAAATAACATGAGCATGACTGGATAAATGTCATCTTGCTCTTGTTGTTATGGATTGAATAATGCCTCAGCAACAATGAATCGAAGATGTCATTTCATATACGGGGTGAGTCTGTGACTCGTACAAATATTTTAACAGTAGATTGTTGAGGTCAAAAGAAAGACTTTTTTCCTATACCATTTTTCCGATTCGGCCCTGCTAAAATGACACAGCCATTTAAATTTTTTATAATGAGCTGTGCCACCCCTGGAAAAACGGAATTCAGAATAACTAGCTAAATCTGTGACACTCCACATCTGCGTGGATTTTTGAAACAGTGATGTATTCAGCTGAAGTACCCATTTTTTCAAATTTCACAGATACTTTTCAATTTTTGATCATCAAATTAGTCGCAAACGGAGCATTATATACGAAGGCGTAGAAGGGCCACATGATATTTTAAAAATATTTTTCCTTAAATTCCGACTTTGAAGTCGGAATTTAGTTAAATTCCGAGTTCAAAGTCGGAATTTTGTTAAATTCCGAGTTCAAAGTCGGAATTTAACTAAATTCCGAGTTCAAAGTCGGAATTCTGTTAAATTCCGAGTTCAAAGTCGGAATTTACTAAATTCCGACTTCAAACTCGGAATTTTATTCACTTCCGAACTTCTACAGGATGTTCTACGACGACGTAGATTTGTTCCTGAATTACAGTTTGCGTTTCTACAAATAGTCAAATTGATATAACAAGGTGTTCCCACATTTATGATGAATGAATAATTATGTACACAGGGTGTACATTATTATTTGAGTTTTCTTCTATGAGAGGTCATAACAATGATATCACAACCTTTTACAGAGATGACATGACATGACATGAATATTTTTTCAGACATAACAGGTTTTTAGGTATATTCCGGATATTTTATGAATAAATTTCCTTCTCATATGTACTCGTGAGGCTCAATGGACAAGAAATCAGTACACAACGAGGTACACCCGGTGTGCTCTGATGTTTCTTACATGAAGAGGTCATTACAACGGTGAGAAAACCTCATATAGGCAGCTCTATGACGAATTGGTTCATTTCCAAATATGCTGAGATATTCACGAGAGGATTCAGATCTCACAAAATAAACACGCGTTGTTCTTTAATAAATATTGAACTTGATGTATTTTATTGGAGAAAATTGTCATTAGGTCCATGTTTTTGGATAATTATGAAATTATGGTCGTAGACAGGTAGAGGTAAGGTTGGGCACAACCTCCCCCACCCCAGTACTGAAATAGTAACCATAAAATAACATCGAGCTCCCAGGCCCCCCCCTCAGTACATACATATGGAGAAATAATCTATGTCGTCGTAGAACAACACCCTGTGCATCTAGCCTGTATCAGTTTCGAAGTAAATAAAATTCCGACTTCAAAGTCGGAATTTTACTAAATTCCGACTTTGAACTCGGAATTTTGTTAAATTCCGACTTTGAACTCGGAATTTAGTTAAATTCCGACTTTGAACTCGGAATTTTGTTAAATTCCGACTTTGAACTCGGAATTTAACTAAATTCCGACTTCAAAGTCGGAATTTAAGGAAAAATATTTTTAAAATATTATGTGGCCCTTCTACGCCTTCGTAATTATACGAGAAAATATGAGGAATATTTTTATTTCACAAAACGTTCAAATATTCATGATAGCGTCCAACTCAGTTTCAAGAGTTGGGTTCTTTGAATTTTTGTTATTTTTATGGTACGGTACCTAATAGTTTTAATTAGAAGACTGTGAGACGTGTGTGCTATCTCTTGTTCGAAAAAGATTCATCAAATAAATGAAAATCTATATTACGTAATTCATTTCATTCGATAAAACCGTTAGCGATAGAACTAACAATAACAATTTTTTATGGTTTCTCAACAGCCTGTATCTTTTAAACCGAGCCGATTCAGAAAAAATGGTAAGGGAAAAAATTGTTTCTTTTGACCTCAAGAATCTAATGTTAAAATATTTGTGCAAGTCAAAGACTCACCCTGTATAAGTATATAAGTGCTATCATTTGAATCATAATCGAAATGGAATAAAATTTTGTATAGAACACGTGCGTTATTGATGTTTAATCATTGGAAGATACAACCCCGTGGGTTAATTTTTCTTCTCTTGAAAAAACATTCATTCACCGCACTTGTTTGATAAATAACGATTATTTGGTAGATCTCAAACAATTATATAGGTATAGGTAACATTATAGAAATCTATGATGTGGAGATATGGTACACTGTTGCAGGACTGTATAAATTGGGATGTATGCTAATGTGGGTATAACTGGATGTACTTTATTTTCACAAATTTTTATCAATATCATATTCCATCTTCGATTTATCATTGAAGTTTTAACCCATTTCAAAGGAAATATCCATATTTAAAAAGACCATCCTGGCAAAAAAACGCAAATAATGCGAGGGTTCTTATCGCGTCCGTACGATCGTGGGCGAAACCCCGATATGGTAATGAGCACTGTCAACCCTTCCATGCAGCTCATTTGGAAATTGCATTCATGCGAGCCAGTTCGACCTCGAATCAAACGGGAATGAAAAATCAAAATAAGGAGCGGTTATTGCACTTCATTAAACCTGCAAATGGGCGAGGCCGTTAAAGGATTATCTCCTGATGAATCGGGATCGAGGCACGAAACGTGGCGGATCGGAATTAAGGATGATTACTGCGTGAAAACTCGAGCTATTTTAGATTTGCAATCATCAATAGTGATCTGAGTTAATAATGGGGGGTCCTACCGAATGCAAGGTGGGTAACTATCACCAACAACCAACACTTTTTAGATGATCTGGCCGCTCTCTACCTTGTGGTGCCTTTAGAGAAGCATTCTTTTTCTTCGGTTTTCAATTTTTCTTATTTTGTTCCTCATTCATCTTCAGGTATTTTCTCTTACCAGTTTTTCTGACAGATTCTCTAATTTTTTATCAGATCTTCATTCTTGTGTTCTTTCATCATTTCTGTAAATATCTTCACCTTGATTGTCAATGATTACTTAATTTGTTTTTATATCTTCTCTTCAACAAATTTTTCTTGCATGTATGTTTCCACGTTGTTCCATATAATGCTTGCGAAAGGTATAACTACAAGGCATTATGATCGTTTTCATGATTTTAACTTAATTTTCCAAACGCATTTTGCTCTTTGCATTCAGCTACAAGTGTAGGTTTACAAGCACCTGTCTTGTGTTCTTTCTGTTTCCTATCATTTATTTTATGTAGTTCAGATGCTCATCTAGGTATTTCACTTCTTCCTTCCTTTCTATTTCTTGGTCTTTTTTGGTTTAATCACTTTACTAGAAGCATTTGAGGATCGTCAGCTCTGCCAGATGACATGCTGTGACCTGACAAGGGCCTTTGATTTGGTCGACCACGATATTCTGCTTAAGAAGCTTCATCGGTACGGTGTAAGAGGAGTTGCCTTGAAAATAATTGAGACCTATTTGAGCAATAGAAAACAGAGAGTCTATTGGCGAAGAGAGTGGTCCAGGGATGATGATATGAAGATGGGAGTCCCACAGGGGTCCATTCTAGGACCAATCCTTTTTATAATTTTCATTAATGACCTGGGTCTTCTGGAGGTTCTGTTGTATGCAGATGATGGCTCCTTCTTGATGCGATGCGGTACACGGGCAGTCCTTGACGAGGAGGTGACCAAAAAAATTCGAAGAATGAATGACTGGTATGTGGCTAATCGTTTCATCTTAAATAGTGAAAAAACTCAAACCATCAGTTTCTCAAAGTCTGGCGACACAGCCACCTTAAGGTTCCTTGGGGTTTTGCTGGACTCGAAGTTAGGTTGGCGGGAGCATATCGATTCCATGAAGAGGAAACTCAATGGAGCAATATTTGCAATCAGGCAAATGAAAAGAACATCCACTCACCTGGCAGCTAGGATGGCGTATTTTTCCTTCTTCCATGGCATAATATCTTTCGCTATAATGTTTTGGGGCCACTCAGCGCATGCCAAAGAGGTTTTCTTGGTGCAGAAGAGGGCTATTCGAGCGTTGATGGGGCTGAAATCGACAGAGAGCTGCAAAAGCTACTTTAAATCTGAGGAAATATTGACCTTACCTGGATTGTATATTCTCACTTGTTTGAAATATGTTCACAGGCACATGAACCAGTTCCCGACTGAATCGAGTGGGTACAACACCAGGAATGAGGGGAAGCATTCCATTCCCTTTCACCGCTTAACAGGAAATATGATTTACGTCGATGTTTGGGGACCAAGACTTTACAATAAACTACCGAGTAATGTGCGAACGCTGCCAGAGAGATCTTTTTGTAGATTGGTGAAGAGGTTTCTGCTTGGCCATTCCTTTTATACTCTCGAAGAGTATCTCGCCATGGACATAAACGACAGTGATTTTAACCGTGTATAATGATACCTTTGTTTGTGTTTACTTTTAATTTGGATTTTGGTACTGTTTTGTGATGTGCTCTATGTTATTTTAATTGAATACTCAAAATGCTCAAATTGACGAATTCTGCAATATTTATTGTACGAATTAAATTCTGTATTTTTGTGTATCATCACATATAATACTGAAATATACTATACTATACTATACTATACCTACTCCCATTTTGTATCTTGTTCGTCCAAAGAGGGTGGTGATTGTTTGATTAGTTTTTATTAATTAAGATATCTGTTATATGTGTAATGATATGGTGTACAAGGGCAAATCCTTGAGGTACTCTGGATTTTGTTCTTGGTCTCGATGTCCATTCTCACCTGAAATTCTCTATCCTGATATAATGTATCCATAAAATTTTTTCAGGAATTTCATTTTCCTAATTTTCTATATTTGTTTACCGAAAAAACAAGACAGTTTTCGTTTAAAGATTAAATTTCTCCTTAATCACTTTATTTGTCCTCTATCTATAGTTGTTCGACTGTATTATGATCAAATTGGAATAAATACAGTAAATCAAAGGCAGTTTTTTGTTGTTATTATGCTCGGATAGCTTGATTAGTAACAAGGCGAGGGCCGCAGGCCCGAGCCATGTTTGAGGGAAACAAGCATGAAAAGGTAAGGTTAAGTAAGCAAAAGAATAGATCCACGAATAAATTCGGTAAATCAAAGGCAGTTTTTTGTTGTAAACATGCTTGGATAGCTTGATTGATCTTTTTCGTGTAACAAAATGTAATACAGCGTGTCCCATATTTGAGATATAACGTCAAAGATAATTTTTTTATGACTATTCTGAATGGGTATTTCACGTTACACTTGCGTACAATGCGTTCGATCAACATAAAGACAAGTATTTACACCAACTAACAGAAAATAGATTGAAAATAATGGACACACTGAGTTTAAAGGGTAACAATATGAACCCTTTCTTATACAGTCTGTAAACAAATGCGAAGGACTTGGAGAGATGATTCCTCGATTAAAATAAGCAAGGGTAGTTTACTATAATTTTTTTTTCGAAACCCTTACGGCCCTTACGGCCTGATGATGGAAGGCGATGATGTTGACAGTTTTAATTTTTTTTAAGGGGTTCTAATAAACACTGAGTCATAAAATTATACATAATAGGAAGCACTAAGTAGCTGATACACATTTTTTTCAGATCTCATAATTTTATTAATAGGGGTTGAAAATAACAACCCCTTATGGTTTTCTTTCAAAAATTGTTTTCGTGGGATATATTTTTAAAAAATAAAATTCTCTTATGGTTTCCCATTCAATTCCGGAGAAAAAAGTTATCGGCTGTATCTTGGAAGGGAGGTCGATTTCGAAAAAAATTTATAGGAACTACCCCTGCTTATTTCAAACAAGGAATCATCTCCCTAAGTTCGTCGCCTTTGTTTACAGACACCCTGTATATGGAGTGTCATAAATGGGAATTTCTCAAGTTTTAGTTAATATAATTGCAAAAACTGGTGGCTTATTGACGAAATTGTTGTATTGTATTTTCGACGACATAAAAAAAAATTAATTTGTTTTAAATGTTTTGCAATTAGGTTTTCAATCTATCACAGAAGTCATTTTCCTGTCAAACGATTTCTTTGTTGGGTTATTATTGTTGTTAATATTGAAGTTTTTCATTGAGTGCTACCTATAATTTAATTTTTGGCCAATAGATCATTCAAATTGGATCCAATGCTGCAGTAGCGTGGTGGATTTGAATTTGATTCCTTCTATAGATATTCGCCTAATCATTTGTTTCCCCAATTGATATTTTAGCTGAACTATAACTATGAACTTGATACAGTTTTATTCGGAGTTTTATCGAAACAGCTTAATTATAGGGCTGTTATCAAGTGTCTGTCACATATCAGAAATATCTAGCCGAACCTCGCATTATCAATATAAGTAACATCGTTTTGTAGAATCGACGATTTATGAAAGGGAACTTCCATGGTAAACATTGATGTTCAAGAAGTGGAACATCGATGTGTCTAAAATATCGCGATGTATTGTTTGCACCCCTACACTCATTCTGACTGTAGATCAGTAAGAAGTTAAGTTTTGCAGTGAAACTATCTGCTTTTATGTTTCTGTGTCGCAGAATTGAGTATGGAAATTGAGGTTTCAATACTCAATGATTCCTACGACTAAATCAGTAAACAGCGCGTGCACCTTAAAGATTCATTATCGTAAAGCAATAAATACCTATCCGAAACGGACCCAGTATTTGTTCGGCATTAGGCCATAAAAAACGTACCAATTTCGAACTAAAAACGCGTATCGTGTGTACACAACGATCATTAAAACACGTTTCACCTTTATATGTTCAGGCGATAACTTCATTTCAAGTTAAACAATGACAAATCAATCTATTAACAACTGAGCAATAAATCAATTTAAAAACGATTAATAATCTGAAGGCGGCGCTTTATTATACCCGAAGAACCGGCATTAAGCAATCAATTTCATTGTTATTGGGGGTTTTCGGAAACAAAGGGGGTTCTTGATTAATCGACTCCTGGGTCAGATCGATGTCCTGGCTTGTTTGATATTCTGAGGAATGGACTCACACCCTCGTGTTGTGCGACATTGTGAATCGTGATGAGTTCCTTCGGGAAACTAGGACGTCTAATAAAAGCTCACCTCATCTATTCCACTATCGTTACGGATTTTACAAACATTTGAGATCTCTTCAGATTCCTAAAATCATCTCAACTTTGGGCTAGGACGAAAGAACTAATTTATGTGTTGTTGGCTAGTAAAGTTATACTATCTCATGAACAATAATAAGTCACCAGGTCTAGACGGCGTTCTAGCGGAGATATTCAAAGCCCTGGATGAAGACATTTTCAATCGTCTCCTAAAACTATTCCGAAAGATCTAGGAACAAGGAGATGTGCCACGAGACTTCAGAGATGCTTCAGTTATCAACCTTTATAAGAACAAAGAAGATACGTCAAATTGCAACAATTACAAGGGCATATCGTTGCTTAGTGTGGCCGGTAAAATTCTCTTGAAGATTATGGCTAATCGTCTGATTCCACTCTTAGAAAAGATATTACCTGAATCACTGTGCGGCTTTTGACCAAATCGAGGTACAGTGGACCTAATTTTTACACAGCGACAGCTGCAAGTGAAGGTTCGTGAACAACAATCAAGGATCTATAGATACAGCCCATATCGATTTGAGAAAGGCCTTCTACTCGGTGAACCGGAGAGTGCTATGGAAAAAATCATGGGACGCCTTGGAGTACCCGAAAAATTCTTAGCAGTGTGTAAAAGTCTCTAGATTCTAGCAGTGTTGTTGGTATAGACCAACAACACTGCTAGAATACACCATAATGTGTTATTTACAACCGACCATTTCTTAACTAACTCTGAAATTAAACAAGGCTGCGTGTTAGCGCCTTTACTGTTCAATATTTTCGCCATAGCTGTCTCGATAATTGCTGACATGAGTATGCCTCTAAGAGGTGTTGAATTAAGATTCAGATTTGATGGGGGCCTGTTTAATCTGAAGCACCTAAGAGCAAAAGCCCGTGCAAAGTTTATCACGGAACTTCAATATGCAGACGACTGCGCACTTATCGCTAGCAGCTCAGAGGATCTACAGATAATGTTGGACACCTATAAACATATACGAAGCTTTAGGCCTTGGACTCAATATTGACAAAACCAAAATCCAGGTAAGTCCACCAGAAAGCCTTAAACAGGTATCAGCCTGGAGTATGAAACTCTAGAACAGGTCGAGCAGTTCAAATACTTGAGAAGCTTCATAAATACTAGGGCTAACCTGGACACGGAAATACACAACCCTATCAATTCTGTATAACGGCCATTCTGGAAGCTAAAGGACCGAGTGTTTCATAATCGTGACCTCAATCTGAAGACCAAGACAGCTGTTTACAAAGCAGTGGTCCTCCCAACGCTTCTTTACGGAAGCGAAAGCTGGACGCCCTACCGGCGACATATTAAACAGCTTGAACAAACGCAACAACGTCATCTAAGACAAATAATGCACATCAGATGCTTCTACAAAGTTTCGGATGCAGAAATCTTGCAGCGCGCGAGTTGTATGACAATTGATACTCATGTAACGAAGGCCCGACTCAGATGGAGCGGCCACATTCTGAGTATGCAAGACACAAGACTTCCCAAAATAGCTCTGTACGGCGAATTCACAGAGGGAGCTCAGAAACCAGGAGGCTAGTATAAGCAGTTTAAGGATATACTGCATCCATCTCTAAAATCAGTTAATGCCAATCATAACTGGGAACTGGGAACAACTAGCGTTTGACAGATCAAAGTGGAGGTCTTTGGTCCACAGTTATAATGGAGACTCGAGAAGAATACAGTGGCGGCCATATCCGGTTGTGACTATCCATGCCCGGAGTGTGGAAGGATCTGTAGGTCACGGTTGGTTCTCTTTAGTCACAGGAACACAGTCGCAAGTAGCTCTAAGAAATTATAAGTTTGATCGCACCGATAGTTTTATTTTTGGGTTTTTTTGTTGATTTATACTCGGTAACGGGATAAAGCAATGAATGAATGACTAGCTCATTTATGACTTTAGCCTTGCGGGTTTCACAATTAACTACATTCACTTCATTCATATTTTTTTCATTGCTGAATCTCGTTACCGAGAATAAATCTACAAAAAGACTAAAGAACCAGACTATCGGTGCGATCAAACTTATAATTTCTTAAGGCTAATTGCGACTGTGTGCCCTCCTGTGACTGAAGAGACCCAACCGTGACCTACAGATCCTTGTTCCACACTTCGGGCATGGATAGTCACCAACCAGATCTGACCTCCACTGTGATCTATCTAATGCTAGTTGTTCCCGGTTATGATTGGCATCAACTGATTTTAGGGATTGATGTAGTATATCCTTAAATCGCTTATACTGGCCTTCTGCTTTCCGAGCTCTCTCTGTGAATTCGCCGTACAGAGCTATTTTGGGGAGTCTTGTGTCTTGCATCCTCAGAATGTGGCTGCTCTATCTGAGTCGGCCCCTTACTTGAGTTTCAATTGTTATACAACTCGCGCGCTGCAAGACTTCTGCATTTGAAATTTTATGGAACCATCTGTGCATTTTTTGTCTTGGATGACGTTGTTGCGTTTGCTCAAGCTGTGCCATATGTCTGCTATAGGACGTCCAGCTTTCGCTTCGTAAAGAAGCTTTGGGAGGACCACAGCTTTGTAAACAGCTGTCTTGGTCTTCAGATTGAGGTCGTGATTTTGAAACACTCTGTCCTTTAGCTTCCAGAATGACCTTGATGCTGAATTGATATGGTTGTGTTTTTCCAAGATAGTCGGTTGGGTTCCTGATCCCTGCGCACTTCTTGTCGAAGCGGATGGTTTTCTTCCCCTAACACAACCGCTGTCTACATGACTTTATAGATAGTGTCATCCAATTGAATTGAAGTCTCCTCAAATGCTCTAGTTGTTTCTTCGGCATCAGCCTATAGATGAAATGACAATAGAGATGGTGGATGGTCTTGATATTTGATATCTTGATAAATGTTTATTTGATTTCCACTTGAAAAGTCAAAGTTGTATTACATATCTCGATGCTTTTGGTAAGATTAATGTTTTATATGAAATGTGCTCAATAGCGTCTTCATTTCCTCAAATTATAGGACATATCGCAGAAATATTTAGTTGAGAATGAACAATAATAAACGAAGAGACCCCACCATCAGCACGACAGTGTGAATGCAAAAATGGCAGTTTTGAAATAGCAGAGTCTTTTCAACATAATTATATATCCCACCAATTTGAAAAATTCTCGAATCGATGGCAGACCTTAATTTGTACTTCCCTGGCAATACTGCTAGGCACTCATCTTCGAACTGTAATAAATGATATCAATCTCATGAAAGGCCGTTTTCCACTAGTGGCTATAAATAACTTCCGCTCCACAATAGACAACTTCTGTGCAGGGTGGATCATCAGATCTCCTAATGCTGTTATTCCAATCAATTGGCTCCTATACATAATGGTATCTTTCGACGATGAGGTCAAATACTAATTTGTAGAACTGATTTGTTTTATTGAGTCGTTACGATGATGTGAGTCATGTTTATTATTTGTGTGTCCCGGTCCAATTCTCGTGAAGACTGATCGATAAGCTAGTGGAAAGTTATTTGAGGAGTTCGTAGAGATATACAGTGTAGTCCAACGAAAACTCTACACCACGGTTTTCCGTCTTTAAAATGAAAATGTGGAAAACCTGTCAATTTCTGATTCGAGCGGGAACAACTTTTTCGCTTTTTGTATCCCCGTAACTGCAACTCCCTAATTGGGGTGAGCACAATCCCTTGATTTTGAATAGGGATGAGGTGTGTTGCGACACCTCATGTTGAAGATATTGTCGGGTACTATCTGATCCTGAAATAGAAAGAGGGTTTATTGTTCAAATAGTATTTTTGAAAATTCGACCTGTTTGTTTCCCAAAGTCTAGGTCTTTCTCCCTTGAAGTTTTGCGCTTACTCATTTATAACATCCTCTCACCCATTGCATGGATACGTGGTGATCGTCAAAGTGCAACTCTTCATTAGACTAATTTCATCGAACATTAGGGAACAAATTTCTTTTTTCTGCTCAGTATTTGAGAAAAGCAACCTCATAGATTCTATTATTGCTGGACATATTCCAGGACTTTCAATTTTTAATGCAGTTCACCAAGTCAATGTCTTGACGTACTGAGAATCCTATTCACTTCAGGTTTCCATTTTTTTGAGGAACTGAAAAAACTCATACTCGGAGAATCTTTTGTTCTACAGTTTCCACAGTTCCTCACCATATTATACGAGGATATATTGAAAAATTCTTAGCCTACTATAGAACCAAACAAAATTTCAATGTCAAAATATTTTATTACTCAACATATTCTCCTCTTAATTGGATACATTTATTACAGCGAACCTGCAACGTCTCTAGACCTTCCAAAAAAAAATGATTCTTCTTGCTAAAACCAGACCTCAACAGCTTTTATTACCTCTCCTTGGAAGAAAATTTATGACCTTTTAAACTTTTTTTCAGTTGAGGAAAGAGATGATAGTCGGATGCAGCCAAATCTGGTGAATAAGGGGGGTGTTCTAGTAATTCAAACTCTTAATCACGAATTTTTTGCATGGCAACATGAGGTTTTTGTACAGGGACGTTGTCCTGCAAAAGCAAAACACCTTTGGATAGCTTTCCGCGTCTTTTCTCTTTAATTTTTTCACGTAGAGTGGTCAGTAATGTCGAATAGTAATCTCCGTTTATTGTTCTACCCTTATCCAAAAAATCAATCATGATTACTCCTTCCCAAAAATACTGAATCCCAGAAAACTGGAGCAAGAACTTTTCCAGCAGATTTTTTGACACGAAATTTCTTAGGTCTTGGAGAACCATCGATTGTCGCTTTGTTTCTGGATCGTAGAAATGTACCCAAGTCTTATCCATAGTAACAATTTGGTTTAAGAAGTCTACATCGTTTTCAAATCGAGCACAGATCGAACGCGATGCTTCTACCTTTGCAGGCATTTGGTCAACATTCAAACATTTGGGGATCCATTTTGCAGCAAGTTTTCTCATGTTCAAATTGACGTGAACTATATGATGAACGCGTTCGTATGAAATATTCAGTGCTACAGATATTTGTTTTAGCCCAATTCGACGATCTGATAATTTAATAAAGAGCGATCAGAACGAGCTAGATAAACGACGAGCGGTACGAATGTACGAAAATCAAAACAAAACGGATATGTATCTTATGGGGCCTGTTCCGATATTGCTGGTTTTACTGGCCCGCAATCGAATAACAATAGATCTCGAACGATTGGGCCAATAGGCATCGTCTCTGAAATACTGACAGTACTGTTCAGGAATATCGGAACAGACGGCAAATCTTATAGAAGTCAAATTATGTTTCTGCAAATGGCTGTCGACTAAATATTTTAATCATTCTTAGGCCCGTTTGCATATAATACCCCTTAAAACGAGTACTTAACTAAGTGTAGTTTAAAGTTAATGGACGCTTAATTTAATTCCCAGTTGCACGACTGTGGCTTAACAGAATCTTAAGTAAGGAGCCCTTAAGTTTCTAACTAATAATATTTCTGTTTTTTGTTTTGGTGCAACTTCATCCTAGTCCAATAAAGTCATTTAACCGGTTGGCGGTTTGCTGATGATCGTTGTCATTTCATTAACCTAACTTTATTGTCGTGTCAGTCAATTTCAAGTAAATCATTATATTATTATCAAAGAGTGACAACTTTTTGTTTTTGAATTAGCATTATTATTGCTAATGATATGGATTGTCACATAAAAGGTACCTCAGTTTATATAAGTACAACACTTTCTCTGTGAGGTCTTGTGTGAATTTGTTTCATTAATGTTGAACAGGACAGGAACGTGAACAAAATGTCCGTATTGTCCTTGTTAATAAGAATACAGTGAATGATTGCCAAGCAGGTGGTGGTAGTCTACAAAGAGCACTGAACTTCTCATCAGAACAGAAGAGTTTGTTGTTAACTACAGTATGATTTGTGACACAAAATTGAAAATAAAATAACTGATGTCATTACGATAAAGGCAAAAGAAAGTTCTGAAGCATGTCTGAAGCCAGTTCAACAAATTATTATAGGTTAGAATCCCACCCTCAAATATTATTTAAATGGTCATTACAGGAGCACTTAAATTAAAGGTAAGGTTTAGCCATTTAAATGTCAGTTAACAGCTGGTGTAACTTAATTTGAGTCAAGGGTTTATTTTAAGGGACACTTAACACTAAGTGGGTCTTAGTACTTCAGTAACACAATTGAAATTGAACCACCAGGTGGCGCTCACGCAAGTGTAGTCGCTTCGTTTCCCATCTTTCTAACTCTATAATCTCTGCAAGGGACTTACTAAAGATAAAACTTATTTTTGTGAACCACCACAACGTTCTGTACCCGCAGAACGGTAGGTATCTATATTTATTTCTAAAAGAAAGGTCTTTTAGTGTTCACTGATTACGCCACACCCTGTATAAGCATAAACCACAGGCAGAGGAAACAGGAAAGTTGCGCGATCACTAGGACATGATTTGTCAGCAAACGTTGTCACTTCAAGCGCACTTAAATCAAAAACAATAGAAGGCGCTGGTGCTCGAGCGAATGCGAGTTCGAATGGGGAAATAATCCCCGCAGACGAAAGATCATGCCCGGATGTCGGCGGCTTCGTCGTGAATCAGCAGCATCCCCTAATCCTGTGAGAACAGCGCCAACCCACCACGATATCTAATTGTTCGTTGTCTTTAATCTCTATTATTGTCTCCGCAGACTTAATTTACCATCAACGTTGTCATCTCACAATGGTAACTAATGCATTTTTGCCCGTAAAATGTCATAACTGTCCTCCGCTACGATGGAGTTTTTGCCTAATTTGCCGGCAACCTACGTTTTCACCTCGTTCGAACGGCGGCATCAGCATACCGTTATTATGCAAATTTGTTCGGTTTTTCGCGGAAAAATTCGAAAGCTTTGTAAGCAATCTTTTCGCGGGGCGTCGATTACTTTTTTCCTAGTGGAAAACGACAATATTATAGGTAATAGATAGATGCGCATACTCGTACATTTGTTTCTTCAAAAGGTTGCTCTCCATCAAACAGAATTGTTTGTTCAGAAGCAGTGGCGTATCCAGACTCTGAGTTTTGGGGGGGAAGGGGTACTGGCAAATTAAAATTATTATACAGGGTGTCGGACCGGGAGTGCCCATTGAAAGTTTATGGAGAAATAATAATTCGATCTCTTTAAAATTTTGTCTGAAGATATAAGTCAGTTAGAGCTTCATTTCTGAAATTTTTTCAAATACCAATGACTTCCCGTTGTACCGAAAATGGCACCAAATTTCTTCTTCCAAATGGAACACCCTGCATATTATAACATGTTCGAATGTATCTTTAAATTCCACATTCATTTTGTGTACATTTTCCTAAAGCCATTTTGAGCTGTTTTCGAGATATTCACTGTTTTTTGAAAAAATAATCACAAATGGACAGAATATTATTTGGTTAGATGCGCATTCTGGTACATTTGTTTCTTCAATAGGTTGCTCTCCGTCAAACAGAATTTTTTGTTCAGAAGCAGTGGCGCATCCAGAGTCTGAGTTTGAGGGGGTACTGGCAAATTTAGGTTATTATACAGGGTGTCCCACCGGGAGTGTCCATTAGAAGTTTATGAAGAAATAATAATTCGATCTCTTCCAAATTTTGTCTGAAGATATAGGTCAGTTAGAGCTTCATTTCTGAAATATTTTCAAATACCAATGACTTCCCGTTGTACCTATCGGAAATGGCACCAAATTTCTTGTTTCAAATGGTACACTCGTATATATTACGACATTTTCGGATGTATTTTTGAATTCCATATTCATTTTGTGTACATTTTCCTTAAGAATCTTAAATTGTTTCAGAGGTATTTACTGTTTTTTGAAAAAATAACAAATGCAGGCTTATAGAAGACTAGGAATTTCATGAAACCGCAACGCACAATCTCAGGTCAGTTTTTTGAGCTTTGTTACCGTAAAGATTTTCTACATCATTATGTAGAGAACATTACTTTTTGATATACAGGAAGATCAAATGAGAGTCTCATAAAGTTGTAATACAAAAAAAACGCCCGAATATCACTAAAATGGAACATTTGGATATAGGGAACTCTCAAATTACTCCAATTTTTTCCTTAGGTAGAAATTGATATGTAAGTGAAAAAATATATAGTGTTTCCATTTGAAAAAATCGATTTTTGGCCTTTTCTTGTATTCCAGCTTTGAGACTTTCATCAATTGATCTTTCTAAATATATCTATCAAAAAGTAATGCTCTCTACATAACGACGTAGAATATCAGTGACAGCCTGTATAATGATCGAAGCAGGGGGGGTAACTGATTGATTCCTAACCTAGATTCCGTGAGTAACACTCTTTTCTGGCGGGGGGCAATAACCCCCTGTTCAGGGGAAAGGCTCCGCTTGAATAATAGATGCTTCTGTAAGTTCATGGAAAAAACATTTAACAGGAAATGTTTTTCATACTGTCAAGAGAACAACCATCTGAACCATGAATCCATAGAAAAATCATTAATTAATGCCGTACACGGATTTACGGATTTCTAATTGTACACAGCAATTTTGCATTATCTATCTTCTTAAGATAAATCATATTTAACTATCAAGCTCACCTTCCAAGGTGAAGTTCAGAAAGTCAAATAGTAATGGTGGTCTTTTCTCAGAAGAAGTCTCATCTGCTAGAATATACCTATGTACTATTAGATTCTGTTTTTTTTTTCAACTACTATGAGTGCCAGAATCGCCTCAGATTAATCCATTTTACCATTGAGTGTACAGGGTGGTGAAAAATTCGATGCTCACCTCTACTATCTTTCAAACTGTACCAGATAGAAATTCCGTTTATTGACACAGAAGTTCTGGCTTTGCAGATCCCCCAACATTCAGACTTCCAAATGTCCGTGTCCCTTACATTTGAATTAAGAAAAGAGTTGGATTGGACTATAAAGGTTTACTCCACTGAAGTGGAATAAACCTTTATCCTATTTCAAGACTTCAGTCTTGAATTGAAAAGGAATCGGGAGAGAGGTGAAACTTATTCCAAGAATTTATAACTGCAGTATGTCTACGAAAATGAGGCGGCACAATGAATGTTTGACATTGAATAGGTGAAGATCCAATAGTTCTAGTTCTAATTCTCATAGAAAGCTGTGCATCAATTTTTTCACATGAGCACTATTAATCTAAACGGGGCAAAAATAATCAGCAGGCGAAAGAACAGAAGCTAGGGCTACGTTCAAAGAGTAGTTGCATAACCATCCTATGAAGTATACCTATATACCAGCTAGTTTATGCGGGATATTAGGTATGCCTAGTTTTCAACTTCAGACGCAAACTTTTCAAATGGGCTTTGAAATTCAAGCTTAACTCTTAACTCCAAGATATTTGGGATTGAAGTTATGTTCCTAAAAAAAATTACGGAAGACTACACTCAATTTTCTATATTTTCCATGATAATACAAATGCAAACACGAAACCTTTATTTTATTTGGGCTATGACTCGAAAAAGTAATTCCTCAAAATTTCTAAATCTAACTCGATTGAGTACTGATAGGCGTCCTACTCAAATAATGCATTTACCTATTCAGAACATTGGGATGGCCCTTTGCACCACTTCAGTAAACAATGATTAAATTCTTAAACAACGTTTGGTTCATATAGAAAATAATTTGCTTAAAAAATTTTTTCATTATTCACTGAAACGGTGCAAATGTCCATAAACATCACATAATTTGAATAATTCAATATTTGAATTATCGATTCAATAAAGCTTTGGTAATACCGGTTTCGATCAACTGTGCAGAACGTGTTCCACAAGGACGATTATAATGGAACTTACCATGGAGGGGACGAATGTGGATTTATTGGCCCCAATCTGTGCACGCCTACCAACTGCCGGTGTCCAAAACTTTGAACCGCATCCTTGCAACCCTGCTCTACTACCCTTACCTTAGAGTGCTTATACACGCTAGCCTTTAAAAGAATCATTGGGTATTGATAACCCCTCAATGAACCTACTCAATGAGAGATTCCTATTGAAATTAGGGATAATGAATGATCTGATTGACTTCCGAAAATATTCTTGAGTACCTATAGGATCGGGGAGAGAGTCTTTCACAACGATCTGAGATGTCATAGACATATACCTACGCTATACAAAGTCACTATAACATGTTTGCTTCTAATGATACTGTGGAAAAATACTACAAAATGTCAATTCTGTTTTTAAATGGGTTTTCATGTATAATTGAAGAGTAGATCATGCACCAAAAATCAACAGTATCCGAGATATTTGAGTTCTTGTGTTTTTCAAAGAATTTCTCACCTTACTTCATTTTTCGTCAGTTTATTCTACGTGGACCAATTTTGATTATAATTTTGGATTATTTTCATCAGAAAAAGATATGATACGTATGGAAAAAGCAAAACTATCCCGTATAAGATGTTGAAAAGAATTAGTATGATTTAAAAGTTGGTATATGAAGGAAAGAAAAATCAATTTCTAATATAAATTTTTTCATACATAAATTTTGGAATTTGAAAGTTGCATGCAAATTGATATTAGAAATTGATTTTTCTTTTCTACTTATAACAACTTTTGAATCATACTAATTCTTTTTCAACATCTATTACAGGATAGTATTGCTTTTTTCATACGAATCATATCTTTTTCTGATGAAAATAATCCAAAATTATAATTGGTCAACTTGGTCAATGTAGAAAAAATTGACGAAAAATGAAGTAAGGTGAGAAATTCTTTGAAAAATACAAGAACTCAAATATCTCGGAAACTGTTGATTTTTGGTTATCAATAAATATGGCTCAAACGTCAGCAAATGACTGATACTAACACCTGCTCCAAGGTTCACGTCTAATTTGGAAACACCCTGAAGTGGCGGACTGAAGAAAATCTACGACGCTGGATTTAATATAAAAAAGTGACTGTAGAATGAAACATTTGATTTTGTATAATAATAAAACTTTACGAAATAGAGGCACCAATTCAATAAGCCGAAAAAATGGTTTTCAATTATAACTTTTGAAAACAAAAGAAGATAGAGGGTTGGGTACGGTTTTTTACCATTATCCATCTTTTAAAAATCGAGTTTATGACATAGGGATTGTCGGGATCCTTTCTGTTAGGAATTCCTTTCTCTGCTCTAGAAAATCTACGACGCTGGATTTAATATAAAAAAGTGACTGTAGAATGAAACATTTGATTTTGTATAATAATAAAACTTTACGAAATAGAGGCACCAATTCAATAAGCCGAAAAAATGGTTTTCAATTATAACTTTTGAAAACAAAAGAAGATAGAGGGTTGGGTACGGTTTTTTACCATTATCCATCTTTTAAAAATCGAGTTTATGACATAGGGATTGTCGGGATCCCTTCTGTTAGGAATTCCTTTCTCTGCTCTTCTTTTTATATTTCCAAAAAATTATTGCATATACGATAAGGCCGAAAAATGGAAATTCCCAAAAAATGCTATATTTTGGAAACCTCATCTGAGGCATACATAATTATTAAAAGAGAACATGTACCTAATGGTATTGTGCAATGAAAAATCTAAAGACTCATTTCGGTGGGTAGAAGATTTAAAATAATAATTATACAGGGTGAATCTTCGACTCCTACAAATATTTCAACAGTAGATTCTTGAGGTCAAAGAATAACATTTTTTCCTTTAACATTTTTCCCGAATCGGCTCTGTTTGAAAGATACAGGCTGTTGAAAAACCATAAAAGAATCTTATTTTTAGTATAGTAGTTTATCGCACAAACGGTTTTATCGAATGAAATACATTTCGGAATGTATTTTTCAATTTTTTCATTTATTTGATTAATCTTTTTCGAACACAAGATATCACCCACGTCTTCCAGTTGTTTCATTATTGCCATTAGGTACCTACATATCATAAAAATACCAAAAATCGAAAGAACCCAACTCTTTAAACTAAATTGGACGATAACTAATGAATATTTGATCGTTTTATAAAATAAAAGTATTCTTTATGTTTTCTCCTATAATGCACAGTTTTCGGGTAATTTGATATTCAAAAATAAAAATATCTGTGAAATTCGAAAAATTGGGACAAATGGATATATACCTACTTTGACCGAACTCTAGATGTGTAGTGTCGCAGATTTAGCTAGTTATTCTCAAGGTAATTTTGTTTTTCCAGGGGTGGCATAGCTCATTAAATGAAAACTTAAAATGGCTATATCTTCTTATCAGGGCCGAATCGAAAAAAATGGTATAGGAAAAACGTGTTTCTTTTGACCTCAAGAATTTATTGTTAAAATATTTGTACGAGTCAAAGATTGTATAATAGGTTCAATAAAAAAGAAAAATAAACGAAAAATTACAAATGAATAAAAAATTATAAATAGGTGAACAATTTACATTTAATAAATTTTTATTTATCTATGTTGGTGTTTTCAAATATAGGTCAGTATGTATCACGCGAATTCCATAATCCGAAGTCATTAACCATATTTTATCAATCAACGTCATATTAAAAGACACTCCCGTGAAAGGACACGGAGAAAAACGAGCAAACTACGACGGGAAATTAAAAATCCTAATAAATTGTACACTATTTCCATTCATTGAATCAATTTCCCGGAGTGGGCGTGACCTGGTGCGTCGGCTCTGCCCCCGACCATATTACGTTCCGCGTTAAGAGTCACAGTCGCGATCCAGGGACGTCCTCTAACCACTCGACGGAGCTTATCATCCTGAACTTTGCGACGAGGGTCCTTAGTAGATTTCCGGACGATTCTTTGATTGCACGCGCCGCAAGAATCAGGGTTCCGCGATGATTTTCCGGATGCCAGAGTGGCGACGGGAAAAACTGTGAATTGGGAAAATCGCGGATTTTGTGCATCGGTGGCGGACTTTGGATTCTGGTGTTGATTTTCGAATTTTCCTCGTGAAGATGGCCCTGGAGTTGGGTTCGCATGGCACGATGCCCCTGGACTTCAGCAGTGGTGCTAGGGAGGGCATCTCCGGTTCTCAGCCAGGAAGCCCTCCGGGTAGTAGCGCTTTTACTATAGTTACACCGAAAGGTAGGAAAAATCCTCAACATTTCGTAGTACCTAGTAGCTCAGAAAAAATCAAAAACACAATAACGTCTGACATCAACGAATTTTTTTTTAATATACAACAAAGTATACAGGGTGGTATCTGATACCTTCTCAAAGATAGGATAATTTGAAAACCAGCATCACGAGACTCTCAGATATATGAAAAATTTTAATATTAACCTTATTATTAAAGGAAATCCAGGAACTGGAGATAAACTAGGTGAATTAGGCCAAACTTGCTTTATACAAATTTTGCGAGTTCAGGAGATACAGGGTGCGACAGTAAAGGTCTATTTAAAAACGGGCAAATACTATTAGTTCACAGAAGAATTCTTGCCTCGGCTAACTCAGTACCTATTTCAAGTTGCATAAATAATTGCAATTCTCATAAACGCAGCAAAACATTCGTAACGGTTATAAGAATTATGATGATGTATAGATCACGAATACATTTTCTAACAAGAACGGTGTGTTTTTTCATTTTCACACATGAAAAATACTAGAACATGTTTTGTTTAAAATACTCCAGCTGGTCAATTTTCATATTGCTCCTCTCAAAGTTATATTGATTATGATTACCTATAGCAATTTTTCAATTTTTGTAAATTTTACGCCCTGTTCCTCGTCAACTAGCGATATTTGGACAAAGCTTGCTTAGTAATCGAGTTGGAACAGTTTTTCAGAAGTACCAAACCCATCCGATCATCATATGTTGAATCTATTGTTTTGAAGTGAGAATAGGAAAGCGAGTAGGAAATTCATTGTTAAATATTCTGAAACATTGTGTCCCTTTTTCTGGCTCTATAAGCATCATAAGATGAGTTTGAAAATGAATCCGACAAATACTGAAAAATTCATTTCCAACATGTTCGAGAAAAAATTTGCGTATAAATATTTTCCTAGTTATTATACTTGTAAGTTCAATGATGTTAATCAGATTAGTTTTACAGACATCGTGATAGTTCCTCTACTTTTGATAGAAAACGTTGGGGTTGATAGAATATAACTTTTTCAGGTCCGCATTTGATTTAGGTATGAGTCTCTTACCTACTTTTCTACCCCATCTATCATTTATTCGGTAGATTTTTTTTATTTTTATTGTTGTCATACCTATATCAATTAATGAATATACCATCGTAAAATTATTGAATATTTTTTTAATATTAATGACAGAGGAATATTTTGAGTGATTATTTTCACTAACAATTTGAAATGGTCACGCGTTTTTCCACTAATAATCACAGGGAATCACTAAAACTACTAGTCCTTTCGTGATGATTCAAGATTTCAGTTTTTGCACTTGAAAGATATTTCCAAAATTGGAAATTCAATTTAGTGACCATCGTTTTCAGTTTAATTAATCATTTCTTAAATCAGATATTAGTATCTTATCCCTGTCATATTTCAACAGAATAAATCATGTGCCCTTTACAAAAAAGTATTGTTAAACGAAAATGGAATTTGAAATACCTACCTATTTATCTAGTGAAAAAGTAACTGTTTTCCGTCGCACTAGAATAGGGAGTAAATATTGAATTCGATGTTGTCAAACCGAATACCTACAGGGTAAGTCCTTGACTTGTAGATACGTATAATTCAACAAAAGGTTCCTGAGGTGAGAAAAACCAATTTTCCCCTTATCATTTTTTCTGATTCGGCTCGGTTGAAAAGATACAGGCTGTTGAAAATTCATGAAAAATTTAATTTTCACGTTATAAGTATCTCAGTTTTTTATTGATGTGATGAATCTTCGCCGAACACACAATTTTACCCACATCTTCCAGTTTCTTCATTATGACCATTATACATACCTTAAAAATAACAGAAATTTAAATAACCCTACTCTTGAAATAAGTTGAACTTATCCGACCATTTTGGGAGCTGAAAGTAAGTATTCTTCATATTTTCTAATGAAAATTGTCCCGTTTTCGAGTCATTTGATTTGTTTCCTGAAATAAAAATATCTTAAATTCAAGAAATTGGGTACCTACTTTGGGTTTGGCTGAATGCAACCCTTGAGTATTAAAGTTGAATTTATAAATTAAAGTTGAATACTCAAAGATGCAACTCAGTTTGAATGATCCACAGAAAAATCTAAAAACATAACACATGAAGTGTATTGTCATAAATCTAGCTTGTTATTAATTTTGTTGTCATTATAATGTTGTGTTTGTGTTCGAGCATGCAGAGAAAATATCATTTATTCATTTATAAGTATAATAATGAAAGGTTGAATTTAAAATCTGGTAAATCTTATACGAAATGAAATAAACAACGATAACACATAACACATGATGCCATATTGGAGATGAATAATAATAAAAATATTCAATATTTATCGCCAACGAAATTGTGGTAACTCATTTGTATTGTATTATAAATATTAGGTACTTCGTTTACCATATGGAATGGAAAAAGTGAGTTTATGCTTGTTTTTCTAATGTACAGTAGCTTTTTTCCAAGATCAAAATGGTATATAAAAGGGTTGGAAAAACTTCAGGTGTCAAGTTTCCAGGGGTGACATAGCTCATTACGAAAACTTAAATATGTGCTATATCCTTTTATCCATGCCGAATCAGAAAAAATGTTTGAATAAAAAAATTAATCTAACGTTGACATATATGAACAAGTCAAAAATGTCAACCTGTATAGATATACATTCGTCGTCACTCACATTGACCATAACGATTAAGTTACAAAAGGTAAATAAAGTTCGGGCAAAGCCAACTGCGATGATCATTTATAAGGACCTTTTATAATGCTTGTTTTTTGCTTCCGCACCCGCACCCTTTTTCCCACTGTGGTTGCTCAACAATATTCGCCAAGTCTATTAGTTGATATTGAATTTTTCAATTTCTCGGAAAATGATGAGTTTATTTAGTAATTAAGAAACTTCCAACCTTTTACCTATAAAATCGAAAGCATTTTCAAGAAATAGGGCAATTCTTTTATTTTCGAGATTATGTAATTCATAGATGAACGGTTTGATGACCTCTTGAAGAAACGATATATGTACTGTAACAAGTATTTCCTATCTGTCATGACATGTGTGAGACTAGAGAAATGCGACACCAACCAAACGAAATAAATCTGAATGTTTGCCATGTGTTGAAAAATGTAAAGCTCCCGTCAAATTGTATCTAGCTACTCAGTTGTTCTTTTAGTATTATGAGTTTCGTTAGATCACATATTCATCATTGAAGCACTCAAGAAAGTTGAAACATATTTTGTTCGACCCATTGCCATCAAACCCCTTTTTTGGTTTATGGAAAGATTTAATCTCGGATTCAATGAAGAAGATTAAATTATGTTATCGATAATTAATTCCCAGATATTTGCAGATTTCCAAAAACGTTGGAATTTTATACAAAAATTGAATTGATTGAATGGAGTCTCTGAACGTCTGTGTCTGTATGATTGTTTTCTTCAACGCCATATTCTAATATGGAAGCTTGAAAGTATTAAGCCACAGAACAAAAATTATGAACGGATGCTCCGCGCTTTTTCATGAAATTTTCTCATACTTGCAACGACAATTCTTGTAATTCTATACTAGTAAACCAATATCCGAGTGAACGCTGCGTTTTTGCGTCATAAATAAAGCAACTTCCTGATTTAGCCTCATTAACTAGGCGGTTGAATCGAAACGGCTGAAAAAATTAAGTGTCACATCGTTTGACGCACTTCGTTCGCGACAAAAAAATAAATCTTTTTATTTTTTCGTTCTGCGTTCACCATGTGCGTTACATACGTCGAATGTACTCGCATTTATTAAGACGATAATCGTCTAGTAATGAGTTTGTCTGCTGAAGGCCTAAATATATTAGGCAGGAAAATGTTCGAGGTGTTATAAAGAATTTGTTAAATATATCGAAAGTATATTCTGAATAGTAGTACAAAAATGAAAATACCAGGTCCAATGAATGGGATTTCAAATTTACACTTATAGGGAATTTTTCAAGATTGCTGACAGAATATTTCTTTTTTTCTGCTATGTATATTTTTTTTTATCGAATTTAAATATTTTAATGTTGATAACTCCATAAAATTATCTCTACAGCCAAATTCTCGCAATTAATCCAAAAATCAAAACTTTCAGCTTTCAAAACGCCGTAAGATCAATGCCAGTCAAATACAATATTGGAAAATAACATCTAAACGTATAATTTTATTATTATAGTAGTAGTAGTAAACTAGTGTAAACCAGAGAGTTATTATCCTGAAGAGACAAATCAAATATCTAATATCCGCTACGTTTCACTCCAACAATGAATTTCCAAAGAGATCATCATTGTCGTACCTAATGATGATCAGAACTTCTACACTGTCACTTCCGTAGTGAAACATCGATTGAGTTGTTGCTTCTGAAATTTTATAATTTCCACCCTTTCTTCTACGGAATACGCCATTTTAATTCTAATACAAATTAACAATCGCTTTAACATACTTGTAACTTGTAGACTGAGGTATATCAAAAACATGGTCCGTCTACTTTTTTGGACAAAAAATTAACAACATAAAACTACTGAATACATACCTTTGAAATGTGTCGAATACGAATAACACTCGAGATAAATTCAACATTACCCCTTTCACTGTTTTGGCTGTTTTTTTATTCTCGATGCATGGATACTTTGAAGCGAAATTTTGGTGTCAAATTTCGAGTTGCACTCGACACGATCTTAACAATCAGTTATCTCAACACCCCTGATCCCTAATCAAAACCAAGGCGTTGTGGTGTCAATCATATTATAAATAATAGTATAAATTCATTGAATAAGTCTCAAAAATGTTGAAAAATATAAATTTTTCCGTTCTGTTAATCTTGCACTTCGATTGGCTAAGTTACAAATAATGATGAAAAAAAGGAAGTGATTCTGTATCAGCGCTATTTTGACAGTTGGCGATAGAGACGTGGCATTTCACCTGAGTTTTTCCTTATTATTTATCGATTTTTATTGATGGATATGTGCCTAAAGGCCTAAATTATGAATTAATACATGAATAATTTTATAAAAATAAATGTTTTGGCGACATTCAATGTAAACATTCACGATTTACATTGAATGCTTAAAACCATTGAAGGGTAGTCATTAGACGGTAAACTGATGCGGAGAATTCCAAATGGAATCTTTCGAAACTCTTAGAGGAAGGCCTCTAAACAAGAAAGAAAGGTTTTGGAAGATTGTCATTTATTCATGAATGAGTAGTTTGTTTGAGTCCATTGAAAATTGTATCAAACATCCAATACTTATACAAGATATTTTCTTGCTTAGAATTTACGCGGTGTGTTGATTCCTTGGAGTCTTGTAGCTCAAAACTGACCTGTTCATATGCAAGTCATAAGATATCCACGTCAGATTATCGTTGATCCGAATCAACGATAACCCCAAATAATGAATTTGCAATAAACGAATAGGCTTATCCGTTTCGGAAAAAAATTGTCTGCAACTAGACTTTCTTATCTTTGATAAGCCGCAACGCTCAGATGAAAGAGCCCGATTCAATTGGTCCCGTACATTTTCACCTATTCCAATCGATAGATAAACATAAATCGGAGACCATATGTTATACCTTTTTAGGATTATAGGCCATCATGATATATAACATTATATCGATAAGGGTACTCGTGCAGTGCATTAAAATTTGTTTGCGTGAATGCGAACAGAATGGTTTAGGCTGGAAACGCAGCGGATGCAACATTTTGTTGCGAGCTGTTGCAAGCTCCGCATTTCCTTCAGAACCAAATGGAACGGCAGGCACTGCTTGCAACACTGGTCCGAAACGTTACGAAATGTTGCGAAATGTTTCGCATCAAAATTAGTAGGTGCTCTACTGAAGGTTGCAAATGATTGAATGCAACATTTTGTTTCGAGATGCTGCAAGCTCCTCGTTCCCTTCAGAATGAAATGGGACGAAACGCACTGCTTGCAACGTTGAGGAATCGGACAGTAATTTCGTTGACTCCACAAGTTTACCAATCTCCCATCATTTTCAAAGATGTCCCATATTTCCTCTGATTCAGTACACAGAAAATGCCCGTTGATTTACTTTATGATTCAGTACGCTGGACTTCTTATTGCAGACAACATACGTGAGAGAAGAGAAGAGGTAGGAACGCGTTCGAGTCAGTAGCGATAAAACGATGAAGGAGTGATTACGCCTTAGCAGGAAGGAAGTGCCAGAAATATCGACCTTTTTGCTGCTGTGGATGATTTGGCCATTCATTAATGGGATTTTAAAAATTATTATAGACATAAATGAGCATGTAACTCATATGTTATTGATTCACTGAATTGAATATTTAAACTCACCATCGGCGACTTTCGACATTGTCATAAATTGTTCGTGATCTATCACAAAACGACAATTGGAAATTCCAAACAAGCGATACGCCCTCTGGTGTCAATTTTTGTAAATAAAAAGATAATACACTTTTATTTGTTTACATCGAGGAACGGAGAATATTTTGGTGTTTCAATGAGAGTTTTCATAAATAATACATCTTAATCTCTTGAATATATCTTGATCTATCACGTGACAATGGGGAGAGCTTAGTGAAGTTTTTACAATTTGCATTCTTCGAGCAAATCATCGATTACGACTTTCTTGTGAAGATGTCAGTTTTTACTATTTTCAACGATGACATGAACTTTTAGTCAATGTTTAGGGACATATGTATCTCGTCCTTATAGCATGGTGAAGTTTTTGTACATTTCAAATTAGTTACAAAGAATAGAAGGTACCTAAACTAACCTGGATATATAAGCTCAAAATGAAAGGGTTTGGACCAAAAACAAATCTGTTTCCCCCAGAGAGGACTTTTTCAATCTAGTGAGTTGATATACATATGAATTTCGAGAACATTCACACAATATTCATTTAGAAAATCATTTCTGATTTCCAGTTCAACTTGAACAAGTTTTCTAAGCATCAATATTGCAATTTTAGCCATTGCTCTTTTATAATCAATTTCCTTTTATTATGATCGTGTAAAAAGCCAAGAAGGTCGGATTCAAAGAATATTACTCTCTTTTATCAGCTGATTCAGAACAGTCGAATTTTTTTTCATAAATACTTACTAATAGGTATTTCATGACATTTATTGACCTACCAATCTTCAAAATTGAGAAAAAAACAACTATAAACTGAAAAAAAAGTATTTATTTGACGAAAATCTCAAAATTCCCTTCAAAAATGACGATGACTGCTTTAACTTTTTAGTTAGAACTGATGTCATCACCATGTCGCTGCAATCTACATTTGATGAATCTAACCATTTCATCCCTTTACTAAGGAAAAATGTCGATGAAAAACACATTCGAAGACAAAATCCTCCTCAGCAACAAGAGTTGCTGATTCTCTTGTTCGAGCATTGAACTACAAAATAGAAGATAGATAAATACCAAAGATCAGCTTGGTTATCATCCATGAATAGAATTTTTTGACAAAAATTTTCTCAGGAATTTGGACAATATTTTATTTTTCTCAAATTATATTCAATTTGCCAATATTTTGGGTGACGGTGAACAACATCCTTTGTTGAATACGGTTGGTTTTATGAAATTTCTCCTTACTTAACTATACCTCTTCAAGTTCAAATTGGCTCTAATCAAATTCAAAATAACAATAGTCAAAATCAAACGGGAAACATCAATTTCAAAAGGTCATTAATCAGAAGCAAATTGGCATTACTCAAGCTCAATCTGGCATTAGTCAATTACAAATTGGCAATAAACAAAATCAAATTGGCAATTCTTAATTTGAATTCTCCATTGCAATAAAATGTATTAATGAAAAAATTTTATTGAATGATATTCGCAGTAAATAATGTCATAATTAATTGAAACTATTCGAGAATAACGAATTTTCTCAAAAAATGTATATCTTGCACATCCAATGCAGGAAAAATGAATCTTTGGATATGAGCCATGAATTTTGCACAATTAACAACGGTTGCCTTGCCAATATTATTATGAACGATATTCTCTAATTTCTGGATATTCAATTACGAAACAGAGACGGAAGATCGTCTGTTTTTTAATGAGTTATCATAAAAAGAGACGATTTCAGATTCCCATTGTGTTTCAGAATCAACGTTTATTTCTGTTCGCTGTTCTTTGGATACGTATTGTTTATTTCATTTCGCACAGTATGCAAAGATTTGAGAGACTCCCAATACATACTCATAAGTAATACTTTTCGAGATGTTGCAACCAGAAAAACTCATAATTTTTGAACGAAAAACATAAAGAAAAAGAGCTGGAAAGGTGTGTTGATCTGTGTGATCAACTGATTCAGTTCCATTCGAACGTTGATGTTCGATTTTTACAATTGGAATTTCATTTTGTCATTTTGATTTGCGCCAATTTGAACTTGAAAAGGTATAGAGGACAAACCGAATCGAATGGAAAATACTGAAAAAATATTTTTCCTAATTTTAACCAAGAAGCGTTGGATGAGTTCAGTACCTAGATGGATGGGTGTACATCCTGGCTTTTCCATATCAAAACCTACCCGATACCTAGAAATCCATTCAAATTTTGCCTTATCAGTTAGAAGAATTAAGTGAATTCCAATTATTGATACACATGTAGCTGCATTTTTGATGCGCAAGTGCTCGAATTTAAGGCAACTTCATTTTTTCTATCGTAATTTCGAGCGTAGCTCATAATTCACCGATCTCTCCGTTATCTCTGGTCCTCCATCTGTGGCCCTAATCCCCCATCGAATTTTACGCCGTTCCTCTGCAAATCTCCGAGATTATTCGAGGGATGTCCAAACGGATGAAAACCGATAATCTCGCGCGCAACGATTGTCGAAAAATAATAGAGATGAAAGAGCTCAACCAGTGGGCCGAGAGTCGGAATAATTTGATTTCTATATAGAATTCCCTTTGATGTGAAGCGCTTGATTGTTCGGCGTTGGCGTTAATTGAAATTGACGAAAAAATAATTAGTTTTTCTCCCGGCATCGGACGAAAATTACATTTGCAATTTTGATTCGAGTTTTTTTTAACGGGATGTATTTAACTACCTGCACTTTTTGCACGGGACGATTGGCTGGTGGAAATTGTCGAAAATGGAGGAATTCAATTCGGATTAAAAATTTCCGATAGAAAATGAACGATGAATTTTGTATCCATGAATTATTCAATTCGAAAATGTTAATACGATTTGAATGCCAAATCTAGAGTCATAGCTAAAAAAAATTTTGACAGAGCAAATAATGTTGAAAAATATTTTAGTAGTATGTGGTTGGCGAAAAATTTAATATGAATGTTTTCGGGACTGGGGTAGGTGACCGTTTTTAGGGGCGAGTAAAGATTTTTAGGATTTTCGGCAAAACTGCACCTCATATCGAAAAAATTCAAATACTTAGAAATATCTTTTTTTGAATCAACCCATTTTAAATAAATGTCAAACCAAGGTATTGCGTTTTTATTGAGAAAATCATTCTCGAGTTTTTTTCAGTTATTCAGTATTAAACAATATTTGTTCTATTTTATGGTTAACTTGAAGTTTCTATATAGAAATGAGCTCTGGCAAAGTTTAAAATTCGAAATTTCACTAAACAAATTTTTGGTCTGTTTTTGCAATTGTAACCAAAGATTATAGAGTAGAAAGATAGGAAACGCTCTCATATCGCTAGTACTAAAAACCGACTACATTTTGGCCAGTGAAAACACGCGTGACAATGAGATGGCGCTAAAAACGCACTGTCAATACAGGAAAAATTTTTGATAACAGTTTTCTGTTTTTCAATTGAGGGGCGCGAAATTCGAATTCTATTTCTCGTATTGCATTCCAATATTGACTTTGTTTCTATCAGAAAACAAACATCCTGAGCGACAAAACAAAAGTATGGTTTTGTTTTGTGATCAGGATGTTAGTTTTCATCTAAACATTGTTTGGAATCAATTGATATCAACGAAAAACGCTGTTGGATGTGCTATATGTTTATTTGCAATTCATAAAAAATTTACAAAAATTGAAATAGTGGGCAATAAATGAAGCTTTAACTAGGACACTAAAGTGTATGGTGCTCTGCTATACGTCGAAGGTGTTGTTTCTGTACAAAAGGTTGTTCTGAATTAATGAACTTAGTTGAATTTGTAAAATATACATATATCAGAAATTAATATGAACCAATATCCAATATACCATCATAGCATACATATTCCAGTTACTTACATATGTAGGTATTATTTAAAGAATTTTCAGAACCACACTAAAAAAAACCTAACAGACATATTCAAGACCTGTATGTCAGTATAGTTTCTTGGTGCTTTTTTTTATGATTTCCTTATGATATGGCCTCTTCATGACACAATATACAAATTGATTAATGAATGAACAAAACACTCACAGCAGGTTTCATAAAACTTTGACTTTCTAAACAATAATTTGACAGTCACTCGGTTCCCAAATGGAAATCAATAAAACCTCTGCATTTCTGAATATATTGAAAGAGTAGCAATTGAGAATCATTGAATGGACCTATAAAGATCATAATTTCCCCTTAATAGGCCGTTCATGCAAGGGATGCTTTCTGCATACAACAATTTACGTCGATGAACAGTTCTCAATTGACCTGCAGTAAAATGTTCATTGCACATGGTGTAGTTAGTAGTGTTTGCTGAAGTAATTGTCTTCAAGCCCTGAGAATTTTATCCACTTCGGAGCACTGAAAATTAGAATCAATGAATGACCGATTCACATGTTACGATTTTCAATACTTACGCTTCCATTTTCCTTAGTTGAGTGAAAAACTTAATCACGTAAAATACATTTTGTTATTTGATCAACCGTTCTTCACCATTCAATAATTTTCATACAATATTTTGATGTTTTCACCAAGAAATAAGACAAAAAAATTCAAAAATCAGCAACTAGAACGAGCCAGATAAACAAAAAGCGGAATGAGAATCAAAACATTCAAAACCTCTTTGATCAAAATTGACGTCTGAAATCTTAAAAAATTTCATATATTTCTGCAAATGGCACTCAAATTAATATTTTAACCAGTCCTAGCGTCTTAAAAACACGCGTGACACACAGATGGCGCTCAAATCGCTTTAGTCGCCTCGTTTCCCATCTTTCTCTATAATCTTTGATTGTAACTTTAAAAAAATACAAGTAAGCATATCATTTTACTGAAAAAAATTACTGCTTGCTAAATATAAATCTTTGACTCGTATACATACTTCAACACTAGATTCTTGAGGCCAAAAGAAACACTTTTTTATACCATTTTTTCCGATTCGGCCCTGATAAAAAGATATAACCATTTTAAGTTTTCATAATGAGCTTGCCATCTGCCATCCCTGGAGAAACAAAATTCCCTTAAGAATAATAAGATAAGAGTTGAATTCAGCCAAAGTAGCCAATTTCCAGTTGTTTTTTTTTTTTCATTTTTTAATATCAAATTACTCGAAAACGGTGCATTATACGGGAAAATATAAGGATTCTTTTATTTCACGAAACGTTCAAGTATTCATTAGATAGCGTCCAACTCAATTTCAAGAGTTGGAATCTTTGAATTTTTGGTAATTTTATGGTACGTAATGGTCATAAAGAGAAAAGTGGAAGACATGGGTGATATCTTGTGTTCCAAAAAGATTCATCAAATAAATGAAAAACTATATTCCGAAATTAATTTTTATGGGTTTTCAATAGCCTGTATCTTTCAAATCGAGCCGATTCAGAAAAAGGGTGAGAAAAGTTTTTTTTTACCTTAAAAATCTAATGTTGAAGTATTTGTAAGAGTCAAACATTCACCCTGTATGAAAGTTTATAGGTACCTATCCAATCATTCAAAGTTTTGTGGGTTTTTTTTTCATAAATTTTAGGAAATATATACCTAAAGCTCTATATAAAGTTATAGATAGCTACGATTTGTAGTTCAGTCAGAAATTATAAAAATCATTATTCACATTATTTATCCTTCAAAACGACCACATATTCCTCTCATTGAACATTCACTGAGTTCTCTCTATTTTTATTCGTTACTTTTTAATAATTAATACTGAATTTTCTGACCAACCATAGGTACATATACTGCTTAGAATGTTTCTCCAAAATCATGTTTTGAAAATCGATTCAACCTTGGACTGAAACCACGAATGATATACAACTTAACAATTTTTAAACAAACATTCTTCTTTTCTATTAACTCTCAAGTAATAACAGAACAAGAGGATTATGAAAATGGTTGGATCTGTTGTAGGTGTATGGTAATTTATGTATTATTTTTTATTTGGGACCACCCGCGAGTCCAAAGCTTCAATGACATTAAATATCTTCATTGGATGACGATGCTTGCGGACAATCAAGCCAGTCAGTTGTTGATTAGACGAAAGCCCTTCCGAAATTCTCAGCGGCCTTTTTGTCAAGAATTAGTCACCATTAGGAACTGTTGTCCATTTGATTGTCCCTAATTATAACTGTTTTTATTCCTGTAGGCTGCGATCTCAGTGTAACGACTATGATTCAACAGAGAAATACATTCTCGTATGTTTTGAATGAGACAAAATTTTGTCTTTTTATCGCTTAAGATCATTTTATCTTCATAAGGAGATGAGGTTAGATTATTTCGGCATATACAAGGATATGTATATTGAAAAATTCTTAGCCTACTTTGGAACCAATGTCAAAATATTTTATTACTCAACATATTCTCCTCTTAATTGGATACATTCTTTACAGCGAACCTGCAAGTCTCTAGACCTTTCATTGAAATGTTTCTTCTTGCTCTGCAAACCAGATCTCCACAGCTTTTATTACCTCCTCGTTGGAAGAAAATTTACCACCTTTTAATTTTTTTTTCAGTTGAGGAAAGTGATGATAGTCAGATGGAGCCAAATCTGGTGAATAAGGGGGGTGTTCTAGTAATTCAAACCCTAAATCACAATTTTTTTGCATGGCAACATGAGATTTGTGTGCAGGGGCGTTGCCCTGTAAAAACAAAACACCTTCAGATGTCGAATACTAATCTCCGGTTATTGTTCTACCCTTATCGAAAAAAATCAATGATGATTACTACATGGCAATCCCAAAAAACTGAGGCAAGAACTTTTCCAGCAGATTTTTGGCACGAAACTTCTTATGTCTAGGAGAACCAGAGTGTCGCCATTCCATTGTTCCATTCGATTGTTGCTTTGTTTCTGGATCGTAAAAATGTACCCAAGTCTCATCCTTAGTAACAATTCGGTTTAAGGAGTTTTCATCGTTTTCAGACGAGCACGGATCGAACGCGATGCTTCTACCCTTGCACGCTTTTGATCAACATTCAAACATTTGGGGATCCATTTTGCAGCAATTTTTCTCATGCCCAAATTGACGTGAAGTATATGATGAACGCGTTGGTATGAAATATTCAGTGCTTCAGATATCCGTTTTAGCCCAATTCGACGGTCTGATAAAATCATGTCATGAACTGCATCGATATTTTCGGGGACTGAAACAGAAACTGGCCTTCCCGATCGGTCATCATCTTCAATGGAAAATTTACCTCTTTTGAAGCTTGCAGTCCAATTTACAAGGTCGCATACGAAGGACATTGATCACCAAGGGTATAAAGCATATCTTTGTAAATGTGCTTACCACTTACCTTAAATACAGGTACTTGATGATGACTCGATATTCCAAATTTTCGATTTTCACAATTTCGGTGGACATCTTTCTTTTAATTTATTGCTTAACTCTGCTTTACTTTTTTGACCTCAAACTTCACACTGACACTTCTAATGAGTTATTGTTCGATGCTATGGAAACGCAATATTTATTTTGCAATATTTTATGCATAGAACTGGTCTAGGCTAACTAGATATCAATACAACCTCGTACATGATGTCCCGACACTACGTGACTCTTTCTCATGTGTGAACAAAGTACATATATGGACGAGTAAGGAATGCTTTAGTTTTATTCCTACTACACTTCCCTGAGAAAATATGTGCCTCTAAATGGTTCTCCCATAATTCAGTTTTCTTGTGATAACTTCCGAAAGACTCGGCCATTTCTGGTGATGCTAGTCATTACAGATATCAGGAATGATTTGTTTCCAACAGGAGCTTTCAGGACCGCTAGCAAAGCACTGACCCTAGCACTTAATGGCCAAAAACTTTTTTGGTTGAAGGTATCGGCTAAATTCCTCCATTTATGTATTTTTTTCATTACTTGTGCTGAAAAGGGTACTACGGTGTAACTTCGAGAAACTGCAGCTTCATTTTTATCACTGTATTCACTGATAAAAATGAACTCCTTATGAGGTGTGAAAAATAAAGCTTTATTTCCTGAAATTTCCTTTTGATAATTCAAAAGGAAATTTCAGGAATTAAAGCATTATTTTTCACACCTCAGAAGGAGTCACGCAGCGTCGGGACACCCTTAATACTGTAATTCAATTGAGTTGACAAATCACAAACAGTTACAATAGAACATATTTATAATATTATGCACTAGGAATAATTCAGTTTAATGTCTGTACTCAAGCGGAGACGTATTTCCCAAGTTGAAGGCAGGGAAAAGAAATATATCAATGTAAAATGCACACATATTATCTAGAAGCATCTTTTATGGCGATACTGTCCGAGTGCAAGAGAGCTTCGAGCCCCCAAATCGACTTATCAGTGGCAGTGTTGTGATCGTGATTAGCAGTAATTGGTGATATCAATCGGATGTCTGTGAAAAGTTATAACTCTCAATTAATGGATTAATTAAAACCTCCTATCTCAATTAAAGGGCAACTTGACCAATAATTGACGTTCTCGATTCAACTATGATTAACTGCTACGCTGTAATTAATACAATCAAGTGGCAGGAACAGAATGGTTTTCGAGGAAAAACCTTAACAGGTCCGGGAGAATTGGAAAAATATTGAATTCTATGAAAGTTTTCCATGTCTTGATTTTGATGGATATTTGGGTAAGCGTAGGAAATAACAGATTTGGATTTTGCAGATCAGTTTTGAGGAGATACAAGTACTATTCAGCTCATAAGTTGGTATAAATGTTCATTTCAAGTCAAAAACCGAAAAGGTTCATATCTTCAAGAAGACTTATATTATGGTCACATTCATTACGAAATGAAATGTTTTTTCGATTGTACTTTTTTTCTCGTGGCTTTCTGATAATGCAGATCAAAAATGATCCAGGTTTGTATTAGGATCTATTTTATCGATAGTGTCCAACTTCATCATCATACATTTTTTTTAAACCAGTATTTCTAAGATTTATACCTTTCATAAAAGACGAAGGCTCACGTACCTTAAAATATCCTGCATGAAAAGTTCCAGGTTTGAATGATTACAGTGATGTCCAGTTTCATAATCAAATCACTTCAAGCTTGAAGTTTCCTTAAGTGTCATTTTTAAATAGGGTTGAAGGAAGCTTCAAAATTAAAGCGACACCAGGTTTGATCATGAAACCGGCCATAAATCAAAAAAAATTTATGAATATTGAAGATCCTCGTCCTTTACATACCTTCGATAATACCGAGTATAATACTTTTGAATTTTGGAAAAAAGAGAGATGCAGGGCCACTAAAATATACAGGGTGAGTCTTTGACTTGCACCTGCATATATTTTAACAGAAGAAACACTTTTTGCCCTTACAATTTTCTAAAACTTTTCTAATTCGGTTGAAAAGGTACAGGCTTTTGAAAATCACCGAAAAAATGTGATTTTCTAACTTGACCAAGTTAGGTCTCATCAACGATTTCATCGAATGGAATGATTTTCGTTATATATATACCCACATAGTTTTTCTTGGATGTTATGAATGTTCTGCGAACACAAAATTGCACCCGAATCTTCTAGTTTCATATGATCATACCTTTAGATATACCTTAGAAATATGAGAAATACAAAAAACCCAACCCTTGAAAGTAAGTTGAAAGTCCACTGATGAATATTTGATTGTTTTGGGGAATAAAATTATTATTCTAGGGTTCGTTAACTTGATAAAGAAAAAAACGTTTGAACTATCAGAGAAATCATTTAATATATGAATCTGGTAATTTGTGTATGAATTGATATAAACAACGATAATGAATGATTACATATTGGAGATGAATACACGAATATAGAGCTAAAATTTGCAAAATTTGATATTATTACCGAAAATGAAATACAAATGAAGAGAAGAATATCCAATATCGCCTAGGAAATTGCGGTTAGTCATTTATTGTATAATAAATACTTGTTCCTTGACCAAATAGAATGAAAAAAGTGAGCTTATGATTCTTTTTCTGATATAAAATTGCTTATTTCCAAGGTTAAATTGGTATATTCAGTGCTTGGAAAAATTTAGTGTAAAGTTTCTTGAGGTGGCATAGATCATCGTGAACCCTTAAAATGGCTATATATTTCTACATAGGCCGAATCGAAAAAATGATAAAGGAAAAAAGTTTTTCTTTTGACTTCAAGTATCTATATTTGGAGTTATGTCATTTTCAATAATGCTGAATTACTACCATGTTTTAACTCGTACTAGAAAATGATTGGGACATGCTACAGACATTTTTTATGAGTGATTCGAATATGATTCAGCCATTGTCAAGATATGGCAAGTATTTCTGATCTTTCGAATGTACACTATAGTTGAAAGTTCTTTTATCTTGCTACAAATTTATTGCTGATTAAAAAAATGTATCATACATGTAACCATTCACCTGAGTATTTCATGAGCAAAAACTATGAACTTTTCCCTGCTTTCCGTTCCACTATTGAAAAAGTAGGTAGACGTTACCATAAGAAGTATGAAATGCTTTTATTTTTGAACTCAATACTCTGTTATCGGAATTACCGATTGTCGAATTATTTTTCCTATGCATCACTTTCTAATTCAGCATTATTGGAAGCGTCAATTCCCCAATTTTTGTTCATAACTCAAAATCTAGAAATGATAGGCCACTAAAAAGCTGAAAAATGTGTTATCCGTTTTCTTCTAGCTGCTTTAGTTCTCGAGATCCCCTCAGTAGAAAATGAATTTTGCCCACCCTGTATAAGTCGAAGACTCACCCTGCGCCTGCATACAGAGTAAGACTTGAGGGAAATTCAAACCAAAACAATAGAAATACCGGGAAAATTACACCGAATCGACATTGTCGAGAAATCAGAATATTCAATGATTTAGTATCAAGACATTCAGAGGCGGTTGGCCAACTATGTCCTGGCCTTTTGGGGAGGGTTCGAAAGAAGTGAATATTCTGGATAAAAATTTTGAAAAAGTATTTCATACATGTGACTGTATTTCTTTGTAATGATATTTAATTTCTTCGATGCCTAATGGGTAGGTACCTAATAACCTCACAGCCGAAAGTGATCAATCTGAAAAACGTGGTGACCAAGACATGTTACCAAACCGTAATGATGACGTGATTAGAAAAGATCCAAAAGAGCGTCATTATATCTTGGTCAGTTTCTACAGCAAGTGGAAGGAATCATGACGGGAGAATTTCTTCCATTTACGACAAAAATTACTCGGATACATTGTCAGCGTTATTGATATACCCTTATATTTTTAAAGCGGGTTGCGTTGTTCGACGATCTTGAGATATTGTGGAGATACCCTTGAATATACTAGGTAGATGTTTTTCTCTCTGTCGCATTGGGGTTCATTTAGACCAGTAGGTCATCAACCTCACGTGCTTGATTTTACAGTTTGCTGAATCCATATCGTCCTTTCGATCCTCCTCTGTAATCGTAAAAGGTTATGGTTTCAGGGGCTGCTCTCTCCGCTGTCTTCTTGCACGACCCACTCAACTTGGCGCCATTCGAGTCTCAGTCGATAGGAAATAACATATTTATGTTGCGTAATTGAATTCATCCCATTGTACGATTTGTTTTATTAGAGGATGTTCTAATGAGGTCGTAGAAGGCGCCAGTTCAATAACTGACCTCCCCTCAGTCGGATTCTTTATGGGGGACTTCCGTAAGGTTCCCAGGCAGTTATTGAATAACGCGCGAGGGGGGCCACCGAGAAGATTATCGAGCTCAAATTGAATCATTGTCAGATATCAGGGTTGAAGGATGAAGTAGAAGACAAGAGAATGTTTTCGGATTCTCTTCCATCTGTCTGCCCGGGAAGACGAAAAACTATGTCACTAGTTGTTATCCCGGACATTAAGTGGCCTCTTTAAACCTACTTGAATCGCTAGAGAAAATACTCCGAAGGAAAAATATCAGCTGTAAGTTCGATGAAAGAATGATTTGTGATGAACAGCGAACGAAGTTCTTGGAGTTGTTAATTGAACAACAATAAGGTGTTCCTCAATCTGGCAGCAGCTGGCAAAACTAGTTGGAAATTGTCCACAGCGATCATCCATTAACTCTGAACTTGGGCAGACAATCATTCCTACTACCCTTAATTCTGGATTAAATACGTTTGCGCGCTGATCCCCAAACTTTAGTGCACTAGGTATTCCTGGGCCTTGTAAACTAGAAGCTAGAAATATTCCTAGCCTTCAACATATACCAAAGCTTTTTTATAGCGGACCACCTCATATTTGCCACATGTTACCTTCCATAGAGAGAAGTATTAACAGTGGCGCCAAAAATATGCAAGGACTCCCCTGATTCTGCATCACCAAGTCAGAAGTCCATTGAGTTTTTCGAGAAAAAGTTGTTATTCGGGACTTCTACTCATCGAATACTTCTTGATCTTCTTGAGATCTTTCCCCTTTCAATCAATTTGCTTCGAGATCCAACGGTGATCAAAAGTGAGGCACTGGTGAATGAAGATGTGGTGCCTTCCAGCAAGGGATGCTCCTATCAATAATCATCACCATCATCATCATCATTGCTGTATCCTGTTACCGAGAATAAATCTACAAAAAGACTCAAAAACAAAACTATCGGTGCGATCAAACTTATAATTTCTTAGGGCTACTTGCCGACTGTGACCTACAGACCCTTCCACACTCCACGCATGGATAGTCACCAACCAGATCTGAACGCTGCAGTATTTTTCTCGAGTCTCCATTATAACTGTGGACCAAAGACTTATACTGTGATCTGTCTAACGCTAGTGGTTCCCAGTTATGATTGGCATTAACTGATTTTAGGGATTGATGCATTTTTTTTTGGTGTAGCAGGGAGAAAATCTGCAAGACAGATGAACACACCCTCTCCTGAGGGGGAACAGTGTGGGGATTCTTACCCTCTTGAGCTCGAGACTCACAAAAAACCCTAAACTGCTTCTTCATAGGTTCCGGGCATTTTGCCTCTTAACCAGTTGGCTCTCATGGTTTCTGGACTCTCACACGATCATAGTCGTGTTGATAGTTGTTTGCTCAATGCTGTCTATATCTTTTGATTGATTTTTGATTGATGCAGTATATCCTTAAACCGCTTATAAAGGCCTCCTGGTTTCCGAGCTCCCTCTGTAAATTCGCCATACAGAGCTATTTTGAGAGTCTTGTGTCTTGCATCCTAAGAATTTGGCCGTTCCATCTGAGCCAGGCCCTCGTTACTTGAGTCCCAATTCTTATACAACTCGCGCGCTATAAGACTTCTGCATTTGATTTGACTCATTTGACTTTGTGGAACCATCTGATGTGCATTATTTGTCTCAGATGACGTTGTTGCGTTTGTTCAGGCTGTTTAATACGTCTCCTGTAGGGCGTCCAGCTTTCGCTTCCGTAAAGAAGCG
Source organism: Coccinella septempunctata (assembly GCF_907165205.1). Taxonomy (NCBI): domain Eukaryota; kingdom Metazoa; phylum Arthropoda; class Insecta; order Coleoptera; family Coccinellidae; genus Coccinella; species Coccinella septempunctata. The sequence goes on from NC_058192.1 coordinate 20,245,734, forward strand.
TTGGGAGGACCACTCTTTCTAAACAGATTGGTCTTCAGATTGAGGTCGTGATTTTGAAACACTCTGTCCTTTAGCTTCCAGAAAGACCTAATGCCGAATTGATACGGTTATGTATTTCCGTGTCCAGGTTAGCCCTAGTATTTATGAAGCTTCCCAAGTATTTGAACTGATCCAACAGGATGTCTGTTTGAAGGCTTTCTGGCAGACTTATCAGGATTTTGGTTTCAATATTGAGTCTAACTAAGGCCTAAAGCTTCGTATTTATGTTTATAGGTGTCCAACATTATCTGTAGATATATATCAGGTGGTGCACCCGCCTCCTTTGGGTTTTATAGAACCCCTCCAATTGTACGTTAGGTGCATGCGAACAAAAGGTCCTTGACCATTGGTGAAACCAACCCGGTCTGCTCTATTCACATAAACCTTCCGAAAACATACCAGTTATTTGATAGAGCCATCTAAAACGAATCTGAAATCTATAATATAGCTGTCTCCACGGGATGCTGCAGATTAATAGTATATCCTGGCGACTGCCTGGCGGTAGAGTGCAACATCTTACCCTTGGTTCTTTCAAGTTGCTTCTGGGGAAACTCAGAACGGACTCCTTCCACTGACAATAATCTCTTGTCTCAAGAAGATTGGACTATGAGGGGAGGTGCAGCCTCAAAAGCTTGTTTATGTGCCACAATAGACCACACGTTCTAATGGCAGGTCTTTTGTGTTGGAGCAATACGCCCAACAGACTAACTGTATATTTAAGTATTTTCTGACCATTCTTTCGGTAAGAAGACGTAATGTTTGTGCGTTTTATGAAGAATTGGATTTTTTCTTCCAATAGAGTATTTTCTCGTTGAATTCAAACTGTTGAAGCTTGACTGTGGTAGAATAATATCGAAATATCGTAGATTAAGTTGTAATATTACAGAAAGAATAAGTGGAAAACCCTCGGAACAAGGTTAATTTCTTATTCGTTTATCGGAAATGGAAAACCTCGAACATCTGAGCGCGGTGTAGCGTAATATGTCCATCAGTAAATAAATAATTCAGCCCTCTTGATTGATCCGCCTTCCAGATAGGATTTAATACCCGGCAGAACCGAACTCGTAAATCCGATTACGGATTCGGTACAGCAGAACCGATTTCTGGCAAATCTCGAGGATTGTCAATATTTTATGCCGCGAATGAGGATTACTCTGCGGATATTTCTTCCCTCGAATCCTATATTTAGCAGCCTTTCTGATAAGATCAATGAGTGCTTTGGGATATTTGTATCGGCCGTTTCCATTCTACGCCGTAACGAAATTTCGCTATCTCTTTGCCACCAGATAGATACATTAATTTCGAAGAAAAACAATTTGAACGTTCTCACTTCGAAACGTTCCATTCGACGTCATTCAAATGAAATCTTGAGAGTTGGTAGTCCTTATAAGGCGGGTCTTCAGTTGCTAGATATCTGTAAAGATACTTGCCATCGGGTGTATTCGTTCTTTTTGTATTGAAAACCACTTTTTGTAATTATGTATTTATAAAATCTCAAACAATAATTTCATATTGGGCTAGTAGTCGATGGAGAAATTCTGCATCAAATTTTGAAGATTCTCAGTAGCTTTTTTTCTTCATCAAATGTAACTGGAAAATTGTGCCACATCTTGTCTTTCCAAAACATCTTTCTTTATGATGATGGAATTTCCTTCATTTGTCTGTCTGATTTCAAAATTTCTTACAGTGATGCATATCTCACATGAACTGGATAATTTTGTTAATTATTATTCAAATCAAAGTAAAATTAACGCACTTGTGTTTTTGTTCTCCTAAATCATTAAACGACAAACGTACCTACATGGATGGAATATTTTTTCAACAGAAATTTTTTTGTAGAGGATTTGGAAATTCGAACAAATTCTACAAAAGTATAGTTTGTTTTTTTTTGGTAATATAATTTTTTTTACGTAATTTCTGTATTTTTTTCAGTTGTTACGGACCGAAATGACTCTTCTCCACTACATTTCCCATCAGCGCAGTATTGCAGAATGTTATGGGGTTCACATTTGTTACCCGCCGGTCCTAGATATCTCTCCAGTATAGCACTGCCTGGTGCTGACAGTTCAGAGGATAAGTCAGGTAGGGAGTTCGACAATAATAAAATTACTTGTATAATTTTCCACAAATCAAAGGGCCTGTTCCGATATTGCTGCTAGTACTGGCCCGCAATCGAATAACAATAGAACTCGAACGACTGGGCCAATAGGCATCGTTTCTGAAATACTGACAGTACTGTTCAGGAATATCGGAACAGACGGAAAGACGTTTCCATTTTCGAAGCATTATGAATTAAAATTCTCATTTTCGAAAGAAACATGCAGAGCAAAAAGCGAATAGGCAACAGGTTCATCTGCCAAGAATGTATTTTCCAAGGAAGCAAGTTTTCAATCTAGAAAGATGGATTTTGGATTTCGTTTTAAATCCGTGAAATTCCCACTACTATTTGTAGTATTGGCAAATAGCATAAAAAACGCTCTTCTAACATTGAGCACATAGCATGTTATACAGGTCTTTGACTCGTACAAATATTTCAACAGTAGGTTCTTGAGGTCAAAAGGAACACTTTTTTCTTTCACCTTTTTTTCCGAATCGGCTCGGTTTGAAAGATACATGCTGTTGAACACCCTGTACAAGCATATATACGTATATCATCAACATGATATGATTTTGCGAACATAACCCCCAAAATTAGACATGGATGCCGAGTAGGAACACTAGTCACATCACTGTAATTTTTCCCCTTTTTTATTCATAACTAATACAGGGACAGACACTCACTTGTGGATATATAAACAGTAGATTCTTTAGGTCAAAAGAAACGCACTTGTCCTTTAATATTTTGTCATATCAACATGATATGATTTTGCGAACATAACCCCCAAAATTAGACATGGATGCCGAGTAGGAACACTAGTCACATCACTGTAATTTTTCCCCTTTTTTATTCATAACTAATACAGGGACAGACACTCACTTGTGGATATATAAACAGTAGATTCTTTAGGTCAAAAGAAACGCACACTTTTGTCCGCATAAACTAACTTTTTCCATGCCATTTGTTGATCGAAGTAGTATTTTTAATACATTGAATGCTCATTTCGTTGGCGATGAATATTGAATGGTCCTCTCTTGATTTTTATTTCATTTTCGATAATGATAACGAATTCCCCTTGCAACTACCCATATAAGCTCTGATTTTCATCTCTAATATGTATCTAATCTTTCATAATCGTACAAGAGTTAGCAGATTGAAACATAATCCATTCAACTTTTCATTTTCATATAAATTAGTAAATGTTATTTATCTACTCCTATTAATTTATATATTCATTATTCGAATGCTTTTGAGCAATTAATAGTATTTGTAAACAAACAATGTGAGTTATAATAACTCACTACTATAACTCACTATAATATAATAAATCAGGAAAGATTTACGAACCGGCTCTGTGCTTTTTCTACAAGCCGGTTGGCCGAAAGGGAACAGTCCATTATTGATATTGAGGGGAGGAATGTCACTTGAATAATTTTGACGTTTTCAAATTAAGTTGATAACTAATTATTGTGAATATTTTGCTCGAAAGAATTAATTCAGATAATGAAGATGAAGTATTATGTACACCTCCAGAAGTAAGACGAGCTGCTAATATTACCATACAGAATTTATCGCCCGAAAATTTAAACTAAAATTTTTATAGTACTGTTGTAGGTCACTATTGAGACTTGTCAATAAAGTTCTTTCTCTGTACTTGTATCTTAGTATTTATTGTTAAAGTCGTAGATAAAGTATAGTATTCAACTTGCGGTAATGGTCAAAACTCACTTGATGAATTACAGCACTCGCCTACGGCTCGCGCTGCAAACTTCATCTGCGTGAGTTATGACCTACATTACCGCTCGTTAAATAATATACTATTTTTCTACAATTGTGCGCGTTCAACCTTTTCCCGCGCGCATTTCAAGTCGTGAATAGTCTCTTTTCCGCACTTAAATGTTGAAGAGTAAATTTGATTTGTTTCGTAAAATAGATATATTTATATCTTTCAAGCCCTTCTAGAAAAGAAATTGTTCTTAACTCTTGCGAAAAGTGTCTTGCCCTGTGGTAGGTATACCTAAGTACCACTTGCTAGGAAAATATCTATTTTCTGGAAGCTGCCAAGTGGACAAACACATAACACTATAACAAAAACAACAAAATTCTTTTCAGAATTACAAGCTTAGTCTATGACACTACACATATGTAATGTGTTATGTTTTAAATTCTGTGCATCTTTTGGACAGAGTTGCATTCAGCCAATGTACCCAATGTTTCGAATTCGATAGATATTTTTCATTATTGAATATCAAATTATTTGAAAACGGCGTATTATACGAGAAAATATCACGAATACTATTGTTTTCCAAAGTGGTCGAATATTCATAAGTGAGCGTTCAGATTACTTTTAAGAGTTATATCATAAGGAAGAAACTGGATTTGTGTGGAACTTCGGAGAAGATTCATCAAGCACATCAATGAAAATCAGTCTATTCGATTAAATCGTAGAATATAACTAACAATAATTTTTTTATCTGTATCTTTTCAACCGAGCCGAATTGGAAAATTCTTTTTACTTCAGGAATCTCCTGTTGAAATACCTATATGTAGGGGAAGTCCGCGAGACTTGCTCAGGTAGGAGACCAAATATTTCAATTCAAATTTCGCGCTAGCCGTATCGTAAATAGCTTGCATACTCGTAAAAGGGTATAACTAGTGGCGGCTCTATTTCGGCAGTTGGATAGTGAGAGGATTATTGTTTTGTTGTTAGGAAGTAAGAAATTGAATAATTTTTGTTTGTTACCCTGTCTGAAAAGTTAAATAGATGCGCGGTGTTATTCAGTTTTATTGCCTTCATTGATTAATATCGTTTTACAAACGATGAACCTTTTTAAAAATAGCTGTAAAAGTTTCAAGAAAACATCTGTTGAATAGGCTAAAAGGGAGTGCGGGAGATTTGACCATGCTATGGCCGGGAGTCATAATCAGTGGTCCAAGTTTCCCGCACTGAGCTTAGATAATAGTTTGCTTCAAAAAAGAAAATTGAATAATAGAAATGAATGTAAAAGAATATAAAAAGGTTCAAAAAAGTGTAAAACATCTCGGAAATAAGTGACAGTGACTCTGAAATAGAAAATATGTATTTCATACGGTGATACATCTGATAATGAAAATCTTGACATAGACAATCGTCGGTCATTAGAAATTGTTTTTTTCAATATTTTTCCGTATAAACAAACTTATGGTCAAGTCTTCCTCGTCCCCTGTTCAACTCTCCCATGGGTTAGGGAGACATGAGCCAATTTTCGGTTCCTAAAAAAAGAATTGCTGTACTCAAAATGTTCATCTCATCGTCACTTTACTATTATCTATCGTTACCTAGTTGCGCATGATACCTTTAAGCAAAAAATGAGTTGCTGCCATTTACAGATACAACTTAAGTGGCTTCAAAGTGAAAAGGGATTTAACTCTCCAGGACTTCCCATACAACTCAATAAAGACTCACCCTGTATAATGAACGTTTTAAATCGAACACTCGAGATAACATGATGAAAATGCAGTTTGAACTGTAAAATACTTATACGTCTTTGATAAACCCTTCGCTAAGAAGCAAAATGTTTTGACGCTTTCCAACGCGCCCCCAACATAACGGTAGTGCACCTTTCATCCAGCGAACCCACTCGTCTTGTCTTGTTGTGACCTTAGAAAATTAACGCAAACACTCTCCAGTAGGTTGATTAAAATCCCCCTACGGCTTCGTCACAAATCAAACAAATAATCGTCCGCACGTTGACAGAGGGTTCGCCGATTCGGATGTGACATCACGACGACCTCTTGTGAGGTCCGCCCGTCTGTTTGTACACACCGACCGCCACTTATTATCGGGCGAATTATTCCCTTCAATCCACTTTGTCGGCGACGGCCTTTCGATCGGCGGACGTCAATGAGCGAATTGACGTTTCTAGGAAGCGACTTTGACTACCGGTCTTTATGGAATTCATAGAGAGATTGGGTCGCGGCAATTTGCCATAACGTTTGTGCGGAACGGGGAATTGGCGAGATTGGATAATGGTCTTCGATTTGATTATTTTCTGTTTCGCCTGTTTCCCTGTCCTCTTCTATGAAATGAACTCGAGAATTATTTCGGAGTAGAACTTGCAGTTGTGCTTAATCCGTAATCACTTGAAACTTCAAATGAATGCCTCATTTCTTGTTGCAACAACATACGACAATGGATGTATTCTTTCTGCTCAGCCTATACAGTAATCGATGATATTTTTGTAAAAAATATTGACATTCGAATCTGGAGTATCGCAAGTTCAGTTCATACAGAATCTCTTCCAAAGAGTTTAATTTATAGACCTAAGCGGCACACTGTGTAGTTAAGATTCCCTTCAAATAAAACTGCCCCTGTTCAGTTGGAAATTTTTTTTTTGATCCTTCGAACCGAATCAAGATTGAGCATTTACAACCCTTGTCTCGATCACATCCATACCAGCGGCTGTGATGAAAACTTGCAGTGCTACAATCGACCAGTCAAAGAAGCACCACGAGTACTCTGAGCCGAAATTTTAGAGCCAGCAATGACATCTTCAGCTTCCTGAACCAAAAAGACAGGAATTTCAGCTTCTGTGCCACGATCAACGAGCCCAGAGAACATCACGAGTCCAAAGACATAAAACGTCAGCACCAGCGAAGGTAATCTTCAGTTTCCTGAGCCAAAAAAAAAATAAATCTGGCTGGAAGGACCAAATTTTTAGTCTTTTGGATTGAAATAACATTATAAACTAAACAGTTTGCAAGTTCAAAAAGATCCCTCTAAGAATAAGTTATACCTTCTCGCCTACTTCCTTAGGGGTCACTATTGCCTCAGGAATAAGATAAGAATAGGTTTATCCGAAATTGACAAGTGTAGATTCTGACGGGAGGAAACTCCTGTTACAGAATGTCTCGCCATACTTGTATACCAAGTATATCTTTCTTGAAGCCTTTCTAGATACTCGAGTTCATTAAAACTCTGGAACTGGAAGGCGAGCTATAAGGAGCAGAGGTGAGAACAGCTCTGATGGAGGGGAATAATAGACCATAAGGTTGTAACCCGTTTATAACTATTGACTATCCATCAAAGAGGATAGACCCTTAGATAGGCTAGATAGAGGAAGGGGAAGATAACGTGAACAACAAGAAAAAGTGTGTTCAACATCTCTATGTTTATGTTTACATCTACTGTGCATTTACTCAGTTATATTGAAAAATGTACTAGAGGATAATCACCAAATATGGAATACCATTTTGTTTTAGGGATATACAAAAAAACTTAATAGAAATGAAAACAGTTCAATGTTATTACTGTTCAGTCATATATTTAAACATATTAATTAACCGTTCTCTAACGAATATATTGATTAACAAAATATAATCGAACACAAATAGGTATCCACAAATGGAATATAATCATAAGTCATCATATTGATAACTTAAACAGACATAATCATCCATGAGATCGAATAAACTCAAATTGTAAATTGTAGTTAATGAAAAAAATTGCTCGACTCACTTGCAATAGTCATAGATTAAGTATCAGGTAACAAAACTCTGGACCAGTATAATTAGGTCCTTTCTTTTGCATAGGAAGTGTAGCACTTTCCTACACTCGGTGTAACTTACTCTCGATTTAAGTAGATATTCGTTTGCTGATTGGATTTACACCAGTGTAGAGGAGGTGTAATTTATCTACACCCTACACCTGGTCAAAAGGAGGTGTAATATTAGTATCCTGTGGTGTGAGATGCAAAATTTGATGTTAATGTCACGGACGTCACAGTAATCTACTTCAAAATGGATACGATTAAATTTAAAATTTTCAAAAGGATGAGAAAGCAAGAAATCTTCTGAGAAACGTAAATTTTAAATCAGAATTACATATTAGTCTATGAGCGTGACAAACTAACGTCAGTGTTTTTTTCATTCGTTTGTTCAACTCATAGACATATAGACATGGACTGTGCCTTCCCTTTATAGCTATGCATGAAATACGGTCAAAAAAAGTGACAGAGAGAAACGCACGTCAGGAATGCAGTTGTCTTTTTCTAGAATTTTGATTGGTCCACACTCACCTCTATGTGAACAAAAAAGAGACAGGTAAATTCCCGACGATCATTTCTCTCTTTCTATAAAAAAGACATTTTCATGCTGACATTGCTCAATCCTTGTCTCTATGTCTATGCTCAACTACACTGAAAATCAGCTGATTCAAAGTGCAGTGTAGATTACACTTGGAATAGTACTGTTCCTTTCCTTAAAGCAAGAAATAGAATTGCTATTCAAATGTATTCATAACTAATCACACAAAATTGATTTTGTAGTGTGGCTCGATGAGTATTTTACCTCTCTAGCTCTACCCCTTCAGTTTAAGGGTTTAAAACTAACCTTCAGAGTTCTCGAAAAGAAAATGTGGGTCTAGATAGTAGGTACTTTGTTTTTTTTTTCAATTTCATTATTATCAGGCATATATCGGGTACGTGTATTCACACATGGATAGGTTACAATGAAGTTGCTCGACAAATTCTTGACCAGTAGATATATCATATAACATTACGTCATTAATATATATTATGACTCAATATCATTTAAATGTAGGTTTTTTATCAATCTGGGATAAACATTGTATACATCTAGAGGTAGATTAAAGGATAAGGAATGAATGCACCATGATCGTTCGACACGTTTCAAAATTTTACTTCTTATGTATCGCGTGAGAAAAGAGATCATCTAGTGGTGCCCCTCAAAATAAGCCCATAAAAAAATATACAATATCTACCTACAATTTTATTATTTTGCGACGTGCACGACTTTATGTTTATGTTATTTGAATTGAAGTATAAATACTTTTGACTATTATTCTTCGACTACGTCTTTAACCAGTCCTTCGCGAAGAAGCATTTCTTCTATAGTAGACCTGAGAGGGTAGCTTTTGAGAATGAGGAAATGCATTCCGGGAAGTGAAATCTGGATCAAACCAAGTTCACTTTTGAAAAAAATTGAAAAGTTTGGAATATTCAAAATGAATTCAAATTCATTTTCAAAATTAGTTGAAATGTGGATGATCATCCCCAAACTTTTTTCTAGTGAAGTTGTACTTCAAATACATAATTTCCTAAGGAGTTGTTCCCACCTAACGATGGTTACTGCTAGCCATTGATGTTGTCTTCTTTGAGAAATTCTTCAATCATTCCCTGAGTCTAATGAAATGATTATAACAAAATAGTATTCAAATATTCCTGAAGGGCCCTTGAACTATTTTGAGATATCAAAGGCGTTGGTTTTATGGCCAATGTTTTCGAGCATTCGCGATCTGTATCTTGACAATCCTGAATTTCCCAAGGATGACTAAACTGAAGCAATTCGATAAATACCTCATCGTAGATTAGATTTTATCGAATAATATTTATGTTCAAAGGATCTAATGGGGTAACAGGATTTACCTAATCAATTTTACGATTTCTCGAGTTGAGGAACAAAGCGCGCCGAAATAAATCTCAGATTAACTATCGATATCCGCAGGTATTGATCCGTGGTTTATCGACTGATCTTAAAACCTTGTCACATCTAATCTTTATAGCACTGATTTGGGGGATTACGTTTCGTCTTTGTCAATACGCTTATCTGTACGTTCGGTTTTCTGGTGAATTTCCTCGTGGATAAGTAAGCAATCTACGATTTTGAAATGAAAATATTTTGGAAATATTGTTGAGTAGGGAATTCTGCTCTCTGAGAATTAGGAAAAAGAACTGGGTTATTCCTCATTTTCTATCAGATGTCGCTAGAATGTATTCCTACATCATATCTGCTAGTGACATCGAATAAAAAGGAAGAAAATTTATTCCATTTTCGTCGAGGTATGAGTTGTGTTGATCTGACGAGGTCAAATGAGACAGAAACCATAGTCAGAATCTACTCTTTCTCGTCGATATGGTATTTCCGTTAATATTTTGAGTGACGTTTATTTGTTAACATTTGGTAGTTTAATATCAGCAGGTGTTATTGCATTTGAATTAATTTTCTTTGGAAGAAGTGCACCTCATAATATCCATCCAAGATATATTCGAGTTAGTCATCATTATGTTTGTACCTTCAAATAGTAAGAGTGTCTTTTCTCCTACATTCTACGAAGATGTATTGATATCCCGTTAGCCTAGACCAGTTCAATGCCATAAAAAAAATATTGCGTTACCATAGCAACGAACAATAACTCATTAGAAGTGTCAGTGTGAAGTTTGAGGTCAAAAAAATAAACCAGATTTACGCAATAAATTAAAAGAAAGAAGATGCCCACCGAAATTGTGAAAATCGAAAAATTGGAGTATCGAGCCATCATCAAGTACCTGTATTTAAAAGGGTTAAGAGGTAAGCAGATTTACGAAGATATATGCTTAATACTCTTAGTGAGCAATGTCCTTCGTATGCGACCGTGAAAAATTGGACTGCAAGCTTCAAAAGAGGTGAATTTTCCATTGAAGATGATGACCTTTCGGAAGGCCAGTTTCTGTGTCAGTCCCTGAAAATATAGATGAAGTTCATGATCTGATTTTATCAGACCGTCGAATTGGGCTAAACAGGATATCTGAAGCACTGAATATTTCATACGAACCCGTTCATCATATAGTTCACGTCAATTTGGACATTAGAAAAATTGCTGCAAAAGGGATCCTCAAAGGTTTGAATGTTGACCAAAAGCGTGCAAGGGTAGAAGCATGGCGTTCGATCTGTGCTCGATGTGAAAACGATGTAGACTTCTTAAACCAAATTGTTACTACAAATGAGACTTGGATACATTTCTACAATCCAGAAACAAAGCAACAATCGATGAAATGGCGACACTTTGGTTCTCCAAGACCAGTTTCGTGTCCAAAAATCTGCTGAAAAAGTTCTTGCTTCAGATTTTTGGGATTGCCATAGAGTAATCATGATTGATTTTTTGGATAAGGGTTGAACAATAACCGGAGATTACTATTCGACATTATTGACCATTCTACGGGAAAAAATTGAAGAGAAAAGACGCGGAAAGCAATACAAAGGTGTTTTGGTTTTGCAGGACAACGCCCCTGCATACAAATCTCCTGTTGCCATGCAAGAAATTCGTGATTTAGGGTTTGAATTACTAGAACACCCCCCTTATTCACCAGACTTGGCTCCATCCGACTATCATTTCTTTCCTCAACTGAAAAAAAGGTTAAAAGGTCGTAAATTTTCTTCCAATGAGGAGGTAATAAAAGCAGTGGAGGTCTGGTTTGCAGAGCAAGAAGAAAAAATTTTTTTGAAAGGTCTAGAGACGTTGCAGGTTCGCTGTAATAAATGTATCCAAATAAGAGGAGAATATGTTGAGTAATAAAATATTTTGACATTAAAATTTTGTTCGGTTCTATAGTGGGCTAAGAATTTTTCAACATATCCTCGTATAAGAACTTTTCGCACTATCAATTTATTAGTCATTGTCCAGAGTATAAAAAAAGCGGATTAGTTGTTCCCTCTCGAATCAGAAATGGACCGGTTCGAGCGATTTTCCACATTCGGAAAACCGAGGTGTTAACTTTTCGTTGGACCGACCTGTATGTGGAAATATCGAACCGTGTCGGTTAGTAATTTAAATTCAGTCAATTTCAGATTGATAAGTTAAGACTGAGTTATTACTAAAAAACCTATACCTATGCGTCGAATCGCTTGCTGCTTGCATAACCCTCCGACAAGACCCTTTTTCATACGTAATATCCCTCCTTTCCATAACCGATATATCACACACGTCTCACTTGAAAATTCAGCCAAAGGTTGTCGTGTCTCGCTGTTTGTTCTTCTTCCGTGTCTCCTGAACGATACCGATCTCGTTTGGCAAACAGCGACAGCATTGAAGAATTGTTATGCGGCCTAAAATCAACATTCAACCGTGTTGGCAAACAGTCCTTTATCCTTTGAATAAAAACTGTAACTTGACATGCATGCGGAATCCTCTTTACGGTTTATTCGAATGCGGATCTGAAGGATGGTTTTGGCCTTAAACTCATGATGAAGGTGGATCATGAGGCCGTTTATACAGGGTGAGTCTTTGACTCGTACAAATATCTTAACAGTAGATTCTTGAGGCATAAAGTGAGTCACATGGGTGTGTTCTGTGTCTTGAGGTCAAAAGAAACATTTTTTTCCCTTACCATTTTTTCCTAATCGGCTCGGTCCGAAAATATTGGCTGTTGAAAAAGTGTAAAAAAATGTTATTTTCAGTTCTATCTCACAAACAGTTTCCTCAAATGACATGAAATTGCGAATATAGTTTTTTCTTTATTTGATTAATCATTTTCCAACACGAGATATCACCCACGTCTTCCAGTTTTCTCATTATGATCATTACGTACCATAAAAACACCAAAAATTCAAAGAACCCAACTCTTGAGACTAAGTTGAACGCTATCTAATGAATATTTGAACGTTTTATAAAATAATCTTCATATTTTCTCATATAATGCAACGATTTCGAGTAATTTGATGTTCAAAAATAAAAAATATCTTTGAAATTCGAAAAATTGGGTACCGGTAGATTCGGATGACTTGGGACAGTCCTGTAACTTGGGACAATTACCTCCCTTGCAGATTTCTTTGTTTCTTACCATTTATGAGTGAAGGGACAAGTTCATAAGATTGTGTAGCGTATTTTCGGTTAGTTTAACAATTAATTCCTGTTGAGTTTGCCGTGACCAGAGCGTTTGAATTGACAGAAAAAATTACCGAGTTCAGGAGAGTAAAAGCGCATTTTTTATGGCCCTTATACTATCTAGTGTCCTGTACATGTGTTTCACTTTGTGCATGTGTAATTTTTTTTTCTGGATACGTGGGATATTGGGATATTAGATATGTCATGAAAAAAGGTTGTTTACAAATCAAACGGCAACACGGATCTCATTCATTTATTTTGTTGTTTCATAGGGTGACTTGGGACAATGCCGAATAGATACAAGCGGCGCATTGGCAGCAGGAAAAATGCCGAATTTCGCGGGATTTTATTATTTACGTTATTTCCACAAAGAAATCACCAAAGAATGAAAGAAATCGAAGTTCCCTTGTTTTGTTTAGTTTTTTTTACATTTGAGTTGCAATATATTTACTTTCGCTGTAATAGGGGTTTATCATTCAATATCCTTACCGAATTTCAACTATATAATCACAAATTCTAATTTCTCAAAACTATACAAGTCACCTATTTTCTTTGAGAGTTGAGGATTCAATGGATTTTAACTTGTGTCCCAAGCCTCCCAACCCGGTGGGTGACCTGGGACAAGTTTATTAATTTTTTTTTTTTTAATTTATATCCGAATTCTGAAGCATGGTATATATCCTAATCAATAGTCTGAGTAATTAAGCATAATTGAACCTCCGTCTCACATGAAAATAGGTCACCGTTTTCGAAATATGACAAGTTGAATTCCAAAATCATCCGAAGTCACCCGAATCTTCGGTATTCGGACCGAATGCAATTCTTTTTAGAAGGTGCAAAGATGAGTATTGTCACAGATTCAGCAAGTTATAATGAAGTTTTTTCACGGGTGGCACAGCTCATTATGAAAACTTAATATGACTATATCTTTTTATCAGGGCCGAATCAGAAAAAATGTTAAAGAAAAAAAGTGTTTCTTTCGACCTCAAGAATCTACTGTTAAAATATGTGTTCGGGTCAAAGATTCTCCCTGTATAACGAAATATCAAAAATATGCATGAATGGATTCACGATGCTTTTTCGATCTTCTTGATGACTGAGTGCTTTGCTGACGGGAATCAATACCTTGTGAATCATCATTCACTAATTCATGATTTACATACATGTAATTTTTCACTTGACTAAATACTTTTTTCAACGACCAAAATGAAAAATTACTTTTTACGAACTAATTTCCGAACGAAAAGTCTACTTTTCGTCCGCATACACTTTTCGTTCTCAAACAGTTAAACATGCGAGAGAGCCTAGGTTTGATGAAATTGATTTATGAATTTGTATACATTATGTAGTTACATAGGCAATTATATTTTGGTAATTTGGCACAAGTGAGAATTTACATCTTTGGTTTTCGAAATTTTTTGGGTCTGCCGATGTTCATATAATTTTCATCCCTCTGCGCAATAGCCCCAACCCCTTAAATTTGAAGAGGGAAAGATGGGTTGTGCTATATCTTTCAAAAAGGTCTTTTCCTTCTGAGCATGACATATTTTTTTTTAAATTTGATCATTGATTTGAACATTATTCGATTTTGAATATGAAATAATTTACCTGGAACATGCGTTGATTACCAAGTTCAAAGAGAAATTTTTTCACAAAAACGAGATAGTTTGGAGTCCTGAACAGTTTAATCTAAAAAATTTTGCCGCCAACTGCCATACAATGGTATAAATTTTTCTCGAACTTCCGCATTCAAGAAGTAGGTGAATGTTTCTGATCTAATAGTATTCATATGGACATTAAAGTTTTCCTTAATGTATTCTCCCCGATCCTCACCATCCTTTCATTAGTCTTCTCCGCTTCCAATCCAATAACGAACTTCGAGAATTTCCAACGAGCAGCCTCACATCCCTGGCTCTTAATAAATGGCAGCAATAATAGCGGTCGACGGAGGGTGGGACGACGATGTCGTCGTAATTGAGAGGGCAGGATTGCAGTGTGTGCCCCCGGGACATACAGCAATTTACACCCTGCGAAACACGTTCACGGCTACGTAGACGATTCGTTCCGACAACGAGGACCGATTTGTCGCTAAACCTGCCCGCTGTTTCGCTCCCGGATTCGCGTCCCCGCACAGAATCGGGATTTGGGGGTTCCGGGCTGGATGAATCAGATGAGCGAACGTCTGGATTGACGGGAGCTTCTGGTGTAGGTGAGGGTGGGTTTTTTGGGTACCTAGTGATCTAACTCATTGCCTGCGGTAACATTCACGTCAAGTGGCATTGCGTTTCTGGCGACCGCGACCCACTGCACTTTTTGAATTTATCGAGGAATTTATTTGAAGCACCTGCGGATGCAAGCTACCTCGACATATGACCAGTGGGCGTTGCCAACGAGTGAATTTGGTTGTTTTCTTTTTATAAAGATCTCACTCAAAATTCATATTCATACAGGGTGTATTTGAAGGTGAGGCTTTTTTTTCAACAGAAAGTAGAACTGGTCAAATGAAGCGTTTCACCAAAAATCACCTATACAAAACTTTCAGAATGACAAAGTTGAAAAAAAAATTAAAAATGATTGCTTAAATAAATCCTAATACGACCCTAGACCGTTTGTTAGCTGAATTATCGCAAAACAGTGGTAAAAAACTTTTTTCCGGATTCGACCATGTGATTTCGTTTGAGATATTGGCTCGTTCGATATTTACGTGGTAACGAAAATGGAAATTTAGGATGGCCGAATTGTTTTCATTATTTTTTAGTAACTTACACGATTTTATGAAATGGCTCATTTCGATACCAACTGACAGAAGAGACTTAGAACACAAGTGTATAAAACAGAAGGATACTTCAAAATCTCACCAATAAAATTCGTCTAAATCACAATCTTCTTGTTCGAACATTCCAACAATCGTCGTAAAAATGGGATGAAATGGGGAAACATCATAGCACTTTTTCAACTTAACTAACATAAGCACTTTCAAGAAACTGCCTCGATTTTCTACATTTCTTGTTTTACCCTAAATTGCATGATACAACAATTATGATTCTCTCAAAAGTGACCTGACTCATATAATCCAATGAACTTGGTACTGAACCATTAATTGTCCGACCATATGTTTATGTTTTGTTTCGTTTTTGCGATGACGGAGTCACCTTCCATTGCCCGTACTTGAAATTCAATGAAATTTTGTCGAACTTTTAGGAGTTGTATCTAAGCCATCTTGGATATTTTATATAGTCAATTTTTGGTTAAACGACTTATTTTGATGAGTTCGATCTTCTGTCAAAAAAAAAGCGAATTGATTCTATGCAAGCACAAACATATCGTCAGTTGACCTGGATATTTTTAGCCGTTTATTAAATAAACGTTGAATTGTGGTTTTCGTGATTGACATGGACAGAATAAACTTTGAGGCCTCTCTTCTCTTGATTGGTAGGATTTCAGATGGTCTCCTAGGCATAGTGCCAGCATTAATGAGTAGTGAGTATGAAACCTTGTACAAATACCCTGCATTTCAAATATCTGCCCAGTAAATGGCTAATTGATTGCAAGGTGCATGTCGGGCATGACCGGACAAAAATAATTTCAATATTTTGTTATAAAAATGCCGAAGTCATAAGTTTCTAGAAAATCTCCTCAAAACCAAAATACTCCAACAAAGATCAACGAACAAGATACTTTATGCTTAGCACAATCCACCAAAAGCAGAAACCAATGGTCAAAAAGAAAATATTTTTGATGAACAAATTCACAATAAAATGTTTGTGATAATCTCGAAGAAATTTTGCCAGTTCCGAATGCTGCAGAACACAGAATAGTTAAAAAAAATCCTTGGAAAAAGTGCTCCCTTGCACTCCATTATGAATGACTTGGAAGAAAAAAATAAAAATGAGGCAAAAGGAGTAAAAAAAAAATTGAACCAAAGTTCAAATCAAAATGTGTCGAAACTATTCGAAAAAAAAAAACGAAAACTAAAATTTTCGTCCAAACGAAAGAACACGAGAGCAGGAAACTCATTTTCTCATTTGCCATGAATGTTTCGACGAAGACAGGATCCGGTGTTGTAAGCAGAGACAACCAAGGTTGTCTCTGGTTGTGAGTATAATGGATGGGTCTGTGGGGATGCTCTGACGTAGAAAAGGGTCATACGTATTGCAGGTATGATTATTGTTGAAATTTAGCTTTTTCAACAGTATCTACAATTCTTTTTCGTGTCCGATGTTACCCGCTAGTCTTGAAGAAATTCAAAATGTTCACTTTATTTTCTTCGAACGATGTATGTTTATTTTTTAAGTGTATGTTTGTACCTTTTCACGATATATGAAGTACCTATATGTGGAATAATCATTTCAAACTAAGTTTGTTGGAAAACTTCGAGAATAAATTTTTGTTTTACCGTTTTTTCATATCATGTCAGTTACTACCCGATTTTCCCCTAAAACATTCACAGATGTGTGATGTCATAGATTTAGCTTGTTATTCTGAAGGGAATTTTGTTTTCAAGGGGTGGCACAGCTCATTATGAAAATTTAAAATGACTATATCTTTTCATCTAGGCCGAATCAGAAAAAGTGGTAAAGAAAAAAGGTTTTTTTTTTTGGCCCCAAGAATCTACTGTTGAAATGTGTATAAGTCAAGACTCGCCCTGTACATTCTGGAGTACAAATTTCTTGTAAATTGCAGCTATCGTTTGAATCTTAATGGAAGACTTCGGCGATAAATCAAGCAGAAGAAATAGTTATGTATGCCTGAGCGAACCGGAAAATAGTTGCTTAACATATGTTTACACGTCTTCAAACAGCATTATCGACGTTAGCGGCCTGTTTGGTTTTCCACGGGCAACAATCACCTCTGTTAGATTATATGTGATTTACAATCCGTGGAGCAATTCATCATGTTGACATCGATATCGAGAATCCCGGCATTATCTCGTCCTTTCATCGCGCCGCTATCTAAGTCGACGTCTGCTGTCCGTAATCCTTGCGCACACATAAAACCGAAACGATAAATGCATCATAACCGTTCGCCATTTATCTTCCGGCGGGAATTTTCGAACGGGCGGAGATCGATGTGTCTGTGCCCGGATATCGGGGATTTTGCGGCTCGCAATCACGCTGTGGGGTTTTGCAACATGCCCATCGTATTGCGAGCGAGTTCGAAGCCTCGGTTGAATTGATTTCGCTATGCAATCGGTCGGACGACTGGAGTTTTGCTCGATTAGTCTACATATTGCGAAATGAAAATGTGTATTTGAAAACGGAAGTTGAAATTTGAAACCACTGACTGGAGTCAGGAACTTAGGCTCTTGTTCAGAGTCTACAAAAAAAACATTTCCAGAAAAACGGTAAAACGTTAGGTGTGCTGCATCTATTTAAGCGGTGGTCTCAAACGAAAGAGGAATTCAGAATTTGGGGATACTACTAGACGATTTTGACAAGCTTGCCATATAAAAATGTTGTTCAAGATATAGGTATAGGATGTAAAATTGGTTGCAACAATTGTTTTCATCTCACTGTTGGAAATTTGTTGCCATATTCTTCTTCTTCCACTTTTGAATAGGACTATGTCCTGTGTTTTCTGTTTTCTGCCTGTTATTGGCAGAATTCCTGGGACATCGAGTTCCAGCTCTCTTTCCAACGCTTTGGAGGGCGCCCCAATGGTCTGTGTGTGCTAGGCTTTTGTGATTCCGCCCATTTGGCCAGTCTTTCATCCTGCATACTTGCCACGTGGTCTCCCCAGAACCTCCTGCGAGCTCTCACTGATCTTACGACATCCTGCACCTCCAGTTCCTCCCTTATGTCTGAACTCCTCACATGGTCTCTGAGTGTTTCCCCTTTGATAGATCTTAATATCCTCATTTCAGTTGTTCTCGCTATTCTCTTTATTGTCGACGTTTCTGCCCTCGTTTCGGCGGTGTATGTGAGCAATGGTCTCACACACGCTTTATATATGCGAGTTTTTGCTTTGTGACTCATGGTCCAGACTATATCTCCAAGGCAGCCTCCAATCTTAGCTGCTTTGTGCGCCTGTGTTCGGACTTCTTCTACGACGCATCGTTCACTGGATACTGTCACTCCTAGATAGTTAAATCTTGACACTTGCTCTAAGATTTTTCCGTTAATTACTATCTTACATCGGATGAGCTCTTTGGCAACAACCATGGTCATGGATTTCTCACAGGAGACGATCATATTCAGTTCTTCTGCAGCTTTTTTGAACTCGTATACAAGACGTTGAAGATCATCTTCACTTTCAGCTGTTAGAAAGGCGTAGTCTGCATAGCACATAATATTTAAGGAGCGGCTTCCCATCTTATAGCCTGCCCGTATCATCTTCACTCAAACATGTTGCCATATTAACAAGTTTTAGTCCATAGGTCCACAACATTTCATAGTTGAAATAGCCTTTGAAGCCTTTGCAAATATTGTTATTGCTCCTCTCAAATAAATCTCGTTGATATCTCTGATATTCGCTAGGGTTAAATCGACAACAGCCTTTCATTTCATTCATTGCTGAATCTCGTTACCGAGAGTAAGTCTCTGTGTGCCCTCCTGTCACTGAAGATACCCAATCGTGACCTACTTATCCTTCCACACTCCAGGCATGGATAGTCACCAACCAGATCTGGCCGCCGCTGTATTCTTCTCGAGTCTCCTGTGGGCCAAAGACCTCCAGCATGATCTGTCTAACGCTATAGTTGTTCCCAGTTATTATTGGGATTTACTGATTTTAGGGTCCTTTAATCGCTTATACTGGCCTCCTGGTTTCCGAGCTCCCTCTGTGAATTGTCCGTAAAGAGCTATTTTGGGGAGTCTTCTGTCATGCATCCTCAGAATGTGGCCGCTCCATCTGAGTCGGGCTCTCGTTACTTGAGTCTCAATTGTAGTTATACAACTCGCGCGCTGCAAGACTTCTGCATTTGAAACTTTGTGGAACCATCTGATGTGCATTATTTGTCTTAGATGAAGTTGTTGCGTTTGTTCAAGCTGTTTAATGTGGCGCCTGTAGGTGCATGATAATTGTGTCAGAATCAACATAAAAATTAACAATAATTTAAATTAATTCAGATTCATACAACCCTCCGAAATGAATATCAACAAATTTTACGATCTGAATTGGACTAGCCAATTTGCCATCGTCGGGATTACTAAATGGAGAACGTTCCACTGAAGAAAAGCAGATGCTGACCATGGTTTCGGTATTTTATTAAATACCGAAATATCTGACTCATCTCTTAATGTAATTTACAGATGTGTTATTGAATTTTTTATTTTGGAATTGGAAAAAAATCTTTTGTCGGTAGATCCTACGTATGAAAGTGCCTAAGAAGGTTTCACTTTCAGATCTGTAACTTCAAAGACAAAAAAGTTATGAGAACTTTTCGGAATCGTCAAAATCTCAATTTTTGTTTACAACTCGAAATCTAAAAATAAAAGGCCGATTCTGTTTTTAGATTTGGATAAGTCATGAAAAAAGAACTCGAGAATGTGTCATCCGTTTTCTTCTAGGTGCTAAAGTTCTCGAGATCCCCTCAGTAGACAACGAATTTTGCCCACCCTGTACAGGGTGTTTTAAATTTAAAACGAAATGGAAATTTCACATCCAGCTACTACTTGAGATGAAGTGAAAGCTCAATCCATACCATCGCGTTCGCCATTTCGTAACAACGGTTACTTCTCCGGTAAAATTTTTCACTTTATCAGTCGGAAGATTTCTCATAAAATCATGATTATAATTTTTTCAATTTCGGAAACAAAAAGGGCATTCTTCATGTGCATACACAAAGCAATTCTCACACATTTTTCACAGTTTTCGTCAGAAATATCGATCGATAACATTTAAATTTCGTTTCGAGAACTCCATGGAACACCCTGTTGAAACTCATTAGAACGTGTGTGTTAAAATCCATCCATTAATCCATCAGCCGCAAACCCTCATCCCCTTCCGCCCCCTATTCGACGCCCGACGAACGTGTTGATCTTGTTCATCAATCCGCACTAATGAATTCCGGACCAATAAACGTCGAAAATTCATTTTTTCATTATCCTCGGAAATCAAATTCATTATGTGAAATTGAAATTCTGTTTATCGTTGACGGGGCCCGAGGGGAAAGGGGACTAGAGCTCTTGTTTATTCAAAACAGTGGGCATTTTTGATTAGCCCGTTCGACAATGGCGAAACAAGGCCAAAGCATGGGCTGGTGTGTACAAATATTGGAGGATTATTTGATTTTGAAGGAATGTTTTCGAGGGACTATTTCGAATTTCCATGTTTTCATTTGAGCGTTAAAAAAATAAACAAGATTATAGAAACAATCATGAAAAAAGAGAGGTCGGAGAACGAAATAAACTAAGAACAAAATGTGGGAGTAAAAATTTCGCTTGGTTCTGGAAATCATTGAAGCAAGAACGGAAACTACTACAACTACAGTAATATTATGCAAGGGTTTTGATAAATGATTGAAAAATCGTAGTGATTTGACAAAATCTTGTCACTAATCTTCTAAATCTAGTACTTAGTCTCAATGTTAGGTATTGTGAGATGAAATATTTTCAATGCATTTTCCTGGTAACTTTTATTTTTCTCTCTCAACATTTAAAATTTATAATTTACCATAATGATCTTATAGAAAGCCTGATAATTGCAGTTCTGTACCTTCTCCAGGCATTCCCTATTGTCGGAAAATTAATTTCGTACTCTGTTTACAGGTGACAACACAGAAAACACAGTATTGAAGAATTCATTAGAAAGAATTATATATATATTATTATATATTATTTGTTTGAGTCAGGAGAAACGATCAGTTTTTCGATTTTCACAGAAAAAACATGCAATAATTGCGATTTTTAGCTATAATGTGCATTCATATAGGTATTCATCATGCCTATAGAGTGAGAAGACGATTATAAATGATAATAATTTGATACACCGATCATTGGTGTGAATTATCCATTGAAAAAACAGATATGGATTTGTCAATGAAACGCTCGACTCCTCAGACAAACTTGCTAAAACATCGTATATTACTCCATTCACTTTTATTTTAGCACTCGGTTGGCCATGAAATAATCTTACCAAGTTTTTGTAACAAGAACGGAGTAAGGTTGGCACTCATGAAATGTCGTTAATGTCATAACACCGTTGCCACAACTAATATCAATTAATATTACAAAAATGCCCAATTCAATTGTAACTGAATTTATATAATGTTTCATCTGTATTTATACGACTTATATTTTAGCTGAATGATTCCGTAATCAGAAAGATTGTGAATGAAGAAGATGACAAAGAATTTTCTTCTATTGGGGGACCCAAAAAAGTGGTGGAATTTGAGAATTAATAAATAAATAAAATAATTATATTTAAAAACAGACCTCTTGTATTTTCCATACAAATAACTAGATTTGGTATGCCTTCAATCAGTTGGTCCCATATTTTCGACTTCATATTTTCCGAAGTGATTCGACTTTGTGATAAAATACGTAAATACTGAGACTTTTACGTAGAACGGACAACATAGCGCTGCTTTGAAACCCAAAAATGTTTTGACAAACGTCATAACCCCACATTTTCGTACTATACAGAGTAGAATGTGTCAAATTTCCATGGCCAACCGAGTGCTAAAATAAAAGTGAATAGGGTATAAATCTATGAATTGAACTCCTGAATCAAACAGCCTGATGAACATAAATTATAATATATTCCGAATATTCCATCACAATTCCTCATACAATTTCAAATCATCAGCTCCGTTTTCGGAGAAATTACACGGTCGTCAAATTACACCCCATACGACTAACCCTTGAACACACTCATGATTAATTAGAGAAGCAGCCTATGACCAAGTATACATTCGCGCCGAAATTAAGACATAAATAGCTAAAGGCCGGTCCACAAATTCTCCACGCGAGTAAACGATAAAGAGAGGTTACATAATGTATTCTTTTGAGGGGTGTCACGAATCATTAGCTTATGACCGAATAGTTTAACAGCAGCTACCGGGGTTGCACCCCTACAAAACGCTACCCCGTTCGTTCGCCTCGTCACGATACGCCTGCAACATAAAGAACGAGGGTGTAATGTGTACAGGGGTGAGCCTGAATTATTCATTGCCTCCTTGTGTGACATCTGTTCGGAGACTTTAGTGTATTAGCGATATTTTATTATGTGAGTGTTCGGGAAATGGTTCATTTCCTTTTCTTGTCTGGACGGTTTAGGGGTGTTCGAGATGACTTAACTACTGGATAGGCGGAGCAGTTTCCCGAAATAATTCTTTTTTCGGAAATGTCGTAACTATGCACAAATAATTTTCTTATTGGGAAATTTTTGACGGTGATGGAGTTTGAGTGATTGCTAAATTATTATTTGGGATGTTTCCCTCATCTCTGGTTCGAATTTCCTTACGTTTCAGCATGTTTGTGGATCATCTTCAGGGTGTATTTTTAATTCTTTGTTTATTATTCATGATACTGCTTCCCTGAATTGAAGAATCCTCTTCAATTTTGTTTTTATTACTGAAACTCAAATATTTTTGACTTGGGACGATTTTGAAATTCAACTTGTCATATTTCAAAAACGGTGACCTATTTTCATGTGAGGAAGAGGTTCAAATATGCTAAATGACTCAGACTATTAATTAGGATATATACCATGCTTCAGAATTCAGATATAAATTAAAAAAAAAAAATTAATATACATACTTGTCCCAAGTCACCCACCGAGTTGGGAGGCTTGGGACACAACTTGAATTCCATTGATTTCTCAACTCTCAAAAGAAATGAGTGATTTGGGACGGTGAGTTTTAAAGAATTAGAATTTGTGATTATATTACAGCGAAAGTAAATATATTGCAACTCAAATGTAAAAAAACTAAACAAAACAAGGGAACTTTGATTTCCTTCATTCTTTGGTGATTTCTTTGTGGAAATAACGTAAATAATAATATTCTGCGAAAAATCGGCATATTTCCTGCTGCCAATGCGCCGCTTGTATCTATTCGGCATTGTCCCAAGTCACCCTATGAAACAACAAAATAAATGAATGAGATCCGTGTTGCCGTTTGATTCGCAAACAACCTTGCTTCATGGCATATCTTATATCCCAATATCCCACGTATCCAGAAAAAATTACATATGCACAAAGTGAAACACATGTACAGGACACTAGAAAGTATAAGGCCATAAAAAAACGCGCTTTTACTCTCCTGAATTCGTTAATTTTTTCTGTCAATTCAAACGCTCTGGTCACGGAAAGCTCAACAGGAATTAATTGTTAAACTAACCATAAAGGCGCTACATATTCTTATAAGTTTGTCCCTTCACTCATAAAAGGTAAGAAACAAAGAAATCTGCAAGAAGAGTAATTGTCCCAAGTTACCCGAATCTATCAATAATCACCCCTCGACTCGACACATTTATTACAACAAACCTTCCACGTCTATAGACCTTTCATAAACAATTTTTGTTGTTGTTCAATCCAAAGGATGAAAATGTACAGGCCTGCTCAGTATGCACGTCAACATCTGAACATCTTGTACAAACCTAAAAAAAGGAAGTACCATCAGGAATCAGCAATACACATTTCTGATGAGTCTATTGCTAGGTTTATTTAAGTAGAGCAATCCCCAACAATACTTAAGAATTATTAATTATTATTTTAGTTAGTATAACTTCTTGTGAAATTATCCGTTGAGGAAAGATAATGAAGTTAGATCAGGTGAATCAGAAGGAATTTCGAGTTATTCGTTTTACAAACACAAAACATCTTACAAAAACGGATTAAATGAAAATACAGCTACAACATGCTTAAGATGTTTTTAACTACATTCATGTGACAATCAAGTTACCTTGAAAATATGAACCGATGGAAGAGTTCGATTTTCAAACAGTTTTGTAACACGCGAAAATAACAAACTGGCATCTTATTGATGTAAATCTGCATAGATGTTTAAAATCTTTCCTTTAGAGCCTCCAAATTTAGTGAGGAAGAGTTTTATAAACAACATATACGACATCAAATGAATCTCTTCAAAAATAACTATCCGAAATACTTTGTACAGAGAATGTGTTACAGTGTCATTTGTATAATTCAGTCAAGCTTCTGAGAGGTGCCCCTATGCTACTTAGAAGAATCAGGATACTTTAATACATAATTGTAATCAAAACGAAACCATTGAATCATATGAGACATTAATCAATTTCGTTTGGTATTTCTATGATCAATTTTGATCGCTGAGAGCTGGAAAGGTTCATTGACACATTTCTTTTTTCAGGTATCATTAAGTTCGGCATCAACCGTCTGATGTCCAAATCGGATGACGAAGACGACGAACACACCAATAACAACAACAATAAATGCTACCAAAGGGACACGAATTGTTACAGCGGGGACGAGGCGGCCTCCAACAAATCCAGTCAGATACACAAATGGGACGCAACGTCTCCGAGACCCTCGCCGGTAACCTCCCCCGAATTAGAAGTAGACTCTCCGGTAAACTCGAGGACGAACTCCCCATCCCCAAGACCCCCCTCCGTCACCGAAATCCAAAAGAGCGACACGACGACGAAAAAGTGCGAAGCTTTTTCTGTGAGTGCGCTTTTGAGGCCTGATAACCCGAAGGAGAGAAATGACAGGGTGGGTTATCAGGAGACGGTATCGGTTACGAGGTCGTACCTGTATCCACAGTTTGCTGATCTCCTCAAGGACGCCCAGATGAAAACCAGTCAAGAGTATGGGGCCCAATTTCTACCAAGGAACTTTATACATCCCAGTCTCTTGCCCTCAAACCTTTACACGCAGAAGGACGGTGAAGAAAGAGCTTTTATACCAACGCCCTCCTCCCTGTACTTTAGCGCGATGGCTGCTGCGATGGCGAACGGTCAAAATCAGCATGGTCAATACCCACAACAACACACGACAGAGAATCTGTACAGACTGAGGCATCATTTTATGTCAAATCCTTCGATTCATCCGCACCATCATCACCTTCTGATGAGACCTGGTATGATGCCAATTGGAGACGTGTATTCTTGTATAAAGTGTGAGAAAATGTTTTCTACCCCACACGGCCTGGAGGTACATGCTAGGAGATCACATAACGGAAAAAGACCATTCGCGTGCGAACTATGTAATAAGACTTTCGGACACGAGATCAGTTTGAGTCAACATAGGTGAGTAAATATTATATGAATAGTCTTGGCGAAAGTGGATGTTAATTATTTTATATTGGAAGTACAAATTAGTTAGGTTTAAAAAATGACCCAGACTGCTGTTAATGTCTCATAGTGGCAGCTGGTTTTGGTGGTTAGACATTAGTCAGTCTATATAATACTCAGCTCACATCACATTCATACAAATTCATACTGCGTTGAATACGTTAGGTTATATGTCAACTCAACATCTTTTGCTGTGGGTTTTTTCTGCTTTAATTGGAAAAAACATACAGCTGACATAGTAACATGGAATGCTTGTAGAAGTTTATAGTGACAAGCTCCAAAAAAATCAGGTAGGAATTGCTTTGGACGTTTTTGACGATTTCAGCGAGAAGACAAGCCTCTCTGGAAAGCCAAAAAACTCAAAGACAAAGATTTGGCGGCAACCGCAAAGTCTTCTTGTATAATCATGTAGGAAGGCTGCATCAACGAGCAGGTTTCGAGTAATTGAAATCCATAAGCATCATCCAAAAACAAGCCAACTGAACTGTGAGACGGTGAAGGGCCTCATATAGTAAAAGTCTTGAAAAATACTCCAGGCATTGTCCCTTTTGATAACTGTTTGCTCCCATGGATGCAGCACGAGTTAACTAATGATAGGTACGGATCTAACTAATTTGTACTCCCAATATCTGAACATTTCAAATGAGATGTTTGAGAAAGTCAAGAGCTTCAAAACGTTCCTCGCTTTTTGGAGTAAATCTTTAATTCGAAATGAGTACAGATGCATTTTCATTATTGTTACAGAGCTGTGCATAATGTGGAGAAAGTATTTGAGTGCAAACAGTGTGGAAAATCATTCAAGAGATCGTCAACTCTCTCCACACATCTACTGATACATTCTGACACCAGACCATACCCTTGCCAGTATTGTGGCAAGAGATTCCATCAAAAATCCGATATGAAAAAGCACACCTACATACACACTGGTGAGTATTTTACCAATAAATATTACAATGCTTGCTATAGAAACTATGTTTTAATGAACTTTCGTATCTTCAACTCTTTGTGGTCTTCGTCGGTAGGTGGGTATACAGGATCTCCCAGCACTGTGTGTGATTAGAGTATACAGGGTGATTTACCGTGATATGGCCTATTGGATGTTTATGGCAAACCAATCACACTGTGCTGAAAATTTGTATGTGGGGATATTTGACTATGAACTTTCTCCCTAAAATATGTTCGGACCGGAAACAGCCTTCTTTCCTATTTCAAACTGCACCCACAGTATATCTTTGCATCGTCAGATAGCTGATTTTATTGCAGTATCCATACCTTGGGTGAATACTCAACGGTTTATGAGTTAATGGGAATCTTATGAAAAAAAAATGTAAAACTGGAGGTCACATCTTTTGGAATATTCCTGCAAGAGAGGTTTTTTCCAAAAAAATACCCTTTACCATTTGAAATTTTTCTAATATGTAGAGTACCACTATTTTTTGTTCGGACCTAAAATGTGCAGGGTGTTTATGAGAAGATCATCGAGTTAGGGAAATCCATATTATCAAAACACAAGATTTTCAAATTAAAAAGCATAGTTTTCATTATTTCAGTCGATTCTACGTAGAAAAAGGGAGGATTACCTATACTTAAAATAGAAACTTTCAGAGTTATAAAAATATTGAAATAATGAGGAAGAGCCACTTCGAACTGCTTGATTATTCGGTGACATTCGGTAAGCATAGAAAAAAAAACTGTTTCGATAAATAATTTTCATATTTAATGATTTATATTTAATGTTGATGAATTCTCAACAATCCCAACAAACTAGGTATAAGATTATTATCAGTTTTTTGTGTTGTTTCCAGAAGTCACAGAATAATCCAGTATACTGGATTCAAACTACAGTTTGAAAAGGCTTTTTTTTTCTAATTTCAAGTCTTTCTTTGATAAATCTAAAAGATTTCAGTTTAATTATTTTTTTTAATAAAAATATTCAAAAACTTTCCATTTTAACAATTTTCATCATGAGAATTCCAATAACTCATAAACCGTTGTTAAGTTTTTACCCAAGTTATGGTGTACAAACTATAGAGTGGGCAAAATTTGTTGTCTACTGAGAGGATCTCGACAACTATAGCAGCTAGAAGAAAACGGATGACACATTTCCTAGCTCATTTTCGGAGAAACAAAGAATGGTGAAAACCGCAGCCTCCTACGATACTTCGTTTTTGAGTTTTATAATTTCGTGAAGTTCTCATATCTTTTTTGTGTATGAAGTTACAAATCTGAAACTTGAATCTTCTACAGGCACTTTTTCACGTAGAATCCACTGATGACCACAAAATATTTTTTTTATTTCGAATCATTAGGTGAACTTTCATTTTTTCAAATGCAAACTTTTAATATTGAATTTGTAATTTTTGAATTGGAAAAAAATCTTTTGTCAGTAGATTCAACGTATGAAAGTGCCTAAGAAGGTTCAAGTTTCAGATTTGTAACTTCAAAGACAAAAAAGTTATGAGAACTTTTCGGAATCCTCAAAATTTCAATATTTGTTTATAACTCGAAATCTAAAAATGATAGGCCGATTCTGTTTCCAGATTTGGATTAGAAATGAAAAAAGAGCTGCCAGTTCTTCTTGTACAGTTGAAATCTGAAAGCGAACCGCAGCATTTTGAGGGCCACGAAAATGTCATACGAAAGACGAATCACCAGAGTGTAACTAGCAAATTAATCTCGTCCATATCATAAGTAAGAAAAGAAAAGTTTCCGAATCTCGAGATTTTTACGAAAGTTTGAATAAATCTACGTCAGTCGTCAGTTTGACAAAAGCGAGGTTATCACTGTTCAAAGACAGGGGTGGGTGTAGTAACGATTCAATTTATCATGATTCTAAAGGCTACTCGGTCCGAAAAGTTATATCTTCTACTGGTAACTTGATATAAGTGATATTTCTTTCATATAATTCAAAACAATAACATCGGTATCATCGCCTTTCCCACCCTCGCCCTCAGGCTAGGAGATGATGACCTCTGCCTCTTCTCGCGCCCGATCTGAATATTTTCCACGCAATTCAATCAGCCACCCGAGCCACCCCATCCCCCTGAAATTAGCCGGCTCGCCTCTCGGGGGGCTCGACGTCTCCGGTTACGCATTTATGACGGCATTGTAGCGGCCCCGGTCCCCGGGGACCAGCGGTAATTAGGGGGCCCTCCCAAATATTTACGGAGAACGTAACGTGAGAAAATACCGCCACCCCCAATAAAAATCTTGGTTCGCGCCCAGCGCCTGGTGACGCGGCTCGGGTGTCGGGACCTTGTTGTTCTTGCACTTGACCAACCTGCGTTGGATAAACAGGTTGGGGTGCACCAGATGCGAGAAGAGGGTCCGGAGCAGCACTCGAAACGTCGAAGCTGCGCTTTTGGACGGGGGATGATCGCGAGTTGTTTTTACGGAGACGTCCTGGTGCGCAAGGTGCACGAGTGTTATTGCTTATTGAATGGGCCTCTTTCGTAGAAGAGAAAGATCATGATGACACCCTTTCCAACATATGCGTCAATTTTCTTTCAATCGGTTATTTGTGTTGTCTTATTCGATTCCAATCCAACTCTGAACAGGAGGACAACTGTATTTTGGCCATATAAACACCACGAATAATTGACGACAAGAAAAATAGAGAAGCTATTCCAACCATAAGTACTCCGCCAGCAGAAGGACCTAATTCACTACTTCAACTTCGCACCAAAAATTCAGGAAGCAACAGTTATCTTTTCCTATTATCATAAGAACTTAAATTCAGACGTTCCAACAAATTGCAGAGGAAGAGTAGATGCCACTTTCTGCTTATGGTCCGCGTGATGGTGGTTAGCTAGTTCGATTCAGATCCTATTGTCCGGATTCATCATATACTCCATAGAGGTCAAAATATGAAGAGAACTTAGGTCTTACTCGTAAAATGCATTCTACGGGCGCTAGGGGCTAAAGCCTCTTAAACATGACCTCCAAAATCCAATCAATTTGCGATAGCTTTGTCAAAATTTGGCGGATTCCAGATACATTTCAGACCATGAGGGTTTTCGGATAAACTGAAGCCTCTTGCAATAAGAAAACTTACTAATTCACGCCAGTGACGGGGATTATATTGGTGTCTTTCATAAAATCACTTCTAATTTTTAAGAAAGGGCTCTATTAGAAATTTCAATTAGGGCCCTTTCTTGAAAAGGTTTTACGGAGGATCATTGTGATTTTGCGATGATATGTATTCTAACTTACTTCTTATCTGAAACCCAATGCGGATTTCGACCCCATCGAAATATGGTGGACCTAATTTTTACACCGCGACAGCTGCAAGAGTAGGTGCGTGAACAACAATCAAGAATCTATAGGCCTTCGACTCGGTAAATTGGAGAGCGCTATGGAAAATCATAGGACGCCTTGGAGTATCCGAAAAATTCTTAGCGGTGTGTAAAAGCCTCCACACCAACAACATCCCTAGAATACAGCATAATGGCTCTTCAACCGACCATTTCTTAAGCAACTCTGGAATACAACAAGGCTGTGTGTTAGCGCGTTTACTGTTTAATATTTTCGCCATAGCTGTGTCGATAATTGCTGACATGAGTATGCCCGTAAGAGGTGCTGGAATAAAATTCAGATTTGATAGAGGCCTGTTTAAGCTGAAGCGCCTTAGAGCAAAAAAAACCCGTAGAAATTTTATCACGGAACTTGAATATGCAGACGACTGCGCACATATCGCTAGCAACCTAGAGGATCTACAGATAATGTTGGACACCTATAAACATATATACGAAGCTTCGAGCCTTAGACTCAATATTGACACAACCAAAATCCTGGTGAGTCCAGAAAGCCTCCAAACAGATATCAGCCTGGAACATGAAACTCTAGAACAGGTTGAGCAGTTCAAATACTTGGGAAACTTCATAAATACTAGAGCTAGCCTGGAAGCTGAAGGACAGAGTGTTTCAAAATCACAACCTCAATCTGAAGACCAAGACAGCTGTTTACAAAGCAGTGGTCCTCCCAACGCTGGACGCCCTACAGGCGACACATTAAACAGCTTGAATAAACGCAACAACGTCATTCAAGACAAATAATGCACATCAGTTGGTTCCACAAAGTTTCAAATGCAGAAGTTTTACAGCGCGCGAGTATGATTACAATGGAGACTCAAGTAACTAGAGCCCGACTCAGATGCCCGACACATTCTGAGGATGCAAGACATAATAGATCTGTATGGCGAATTCAAAGAGGAAGCTCGGAAACCAGGAGGCCAGTATAAGTGGTTTAAGGATATATTGCATCAGTCCCTAAAATCAGTTGATGCCGATCATAAGTGGGAACAACTAGCGTTAGACAGATCACAGTGGGGGTCTTTGGTCCACAGTTATAGTGGAGACTCGAGAAGAATACAGCGGCGGCCAGATCTGGTTGGTGACTATCCATGCCAGGAGTGTGAAAGGATCTGTAGGTCACGGTTGGGTCTCTTCAGTCACTGGAGGTCACACAGTCGCGAGTAGCCCTAAGAAATTATAAGTTTGATCGCACCTATAGTTTTGTTTTTGAATCTTTTAGTAGATTTATTCTCGGTAATGGGATACAGCACTGATGATATCTCGAAAAACATCAAGAGCATCTATTTTAGGAATAATAATAATAATATATTTATTGTCCAACGAATACTAAAATTCAACTATGAATAATACAATCAGAAGTCAGTGAACAAATCAACATATAAATACAACATTACAAACAGAAATATAAAAATCTACTCAAGGTTGACTTTTCCTTCAGACATGCTGTGTAAGTCAATCGAATTTTTACTCATTTATTCTGCAATTTTGATGATGAAGCTGCTGGTTATTTTAAAAAAATGAAGAAATTTTTTTAATATTTTCTGACAATGAATAAACTGTTTTTAGTTAAATTGTTAATGAAAAAACCAAATAGTAATATTTTCATGCCTGGTGTAATTATGAGAGTTAACGATTCATTCATCGAAACCATAGAATAAATTAGTGAAAATTTGATTGATTCACAGAGCATGTTGATCGAAATGACCAATTCTGTACAAAATTCAAATTTTGATATCCCCAAAACGAATAAATTGAATGAAAAAATATTGAATATGCTCAACTCAGAATAGAAAGTCCTTCCAATCCCTATTCCCATTCCCTATTCGAAATATAAGAGTTGGAGTTGTAACATTTAGGGTTGAAGGGATATAATTTTGAATTTGAATTTGATGAAAATGCTCCCCTTGACTGAAAAATTGATGTGTCGGAGCATTTTCTCGTCCGTTTCGTTTTCAGAAGTCCACCTTATATAAAAATGTCTGATTTTTCAGTTTAAATCATAACTAATCGTAACAGTTATTTTGTTCCGTTCATGCCCCCGTTTCTGACCATAAAGTAAAGCAGACCGGAAATCAGATCCTGCCAAGTTCCGAAGATCGTCTCCATCTCCCTCCTTGGGTCAATTCTCGTCGACTTAATTTATAAGGACGTCTATTAAGGGTTCTTTAATATCAATATCGCTGGCAGGGTGAATTACAGCCCTCGCTCTGGTGAAATATAGCGGCGCAACCCTTCTCAGTCGGCGCGTCTTAAAGCCAAGCCGTTATTAATTGCCGACGCGGCTTACCAGTGA
The DNA here is from genome assembly GCF_907165205.1 of Coccinella septempunctata. Classification (NCBI taxonomy): domain Eukaryota; kingdom Metazoa; phylum Arthropoda; class Insecta; order Coleoptera; family Coccinellidae; genus Coccinella; species Coccinella septempunctata. Next base: position 20,278,330 of record NC_058192.1, read on the forward strand.
ATTATTTACTAATTAGACAAGGCGTCGGGTTATAACTTTACACTGTTAACAACCTTGCGGTCTGATGCCTGCCGCTTCCGCTAGCGCCTGGGAATTTGATTAAAATTCGCGTTTCCGATTAATGGGAAGGACGATCCGGAGGATTTCCGCCGGAAGTGCCTACTTTGGAGGGGATGATCTTTCGGAAAAGGATTAGGCATGGTGGGGAACTAAACTAAAATGATTTATTTTTTAAGGCGAAAGAGGTAAGCGCCCACATAATAAATTTAATTCATTCCCTGGAATTTCTTTAATTGGTTTTCGAAAATTGATTATTCAGTTTGATGGTGCCAAATGTAAATAAGAATTATGACCGATTTTATGGAAACTTTTTGTGTTTGAAACAAATCAACCCCATAATTTTTGAAAATGTAGTTCAAATTTGGCATTTTATCAAAAACAACAAGAAATTAGAAGAGCACAAACGCGAATACATAACCAATGTGGCCTTCCATCCAGCTACTGAACTTACTTAATGCTGCTTGGTTTCAAGGAAAATATACTGTTAAGGAAATTCGTGTTAAGCAGGCTTTGGAATTTTCAAAGAGGCTCTTCTGAATATTACGGAGAACAGATGCTTTATTCGAGTTACCTTAGAAAGAAAATGCACCGGACCACATAAAAGAAAATTTTCAAAAATCCCAATGACATTAATGTTGTGATTGGAGACTTTCGTGTGTGTACACCCGATGACATTCTGCCTTTCTTTGCCTCTATTTGTTTTTGTTCTTGTTTTTGGTTTCTTTCCTTGGTAAGACTTACTTTTAAGATTGTTGATCGCTTTCCTTAAACGTTTTTGACATATTCAGTAGTAAGACTAATTATTTATAATTTTCAAAATTGTTGACTACTTTTCTTGAACGTTTTTTAACATTTTTATTATTTGAGCTCGTTATTCGTTGTATTTCCACTTCGATTAGTTTTTGATGTTTCGGTTTTGTCGTTTTTGTAAGTTCTCATTTTGTTGTTTTGCTTCCAGTTTAATATGATTGTTAAACTCCTGAAGATGAGCTAAAGAGCTCGAAACATGTCGATTTAATAATTGCATCACATCTTTAACGTACCATGGAACTTTCAAGCCTCTAGTTCTTTTCTTCTCAAATAAATACTGGAATGTCTAGGATTGCGGATAGGTTCTTTCAAGTAGACTGAATTACACACAACTCCTGATAAACATAAAAGAAACACTCTGGAGGAATCAGAAATCTTCCAAGATGTTTCTTTGGGATTTTTGAATTGCAAGATCCAAGAAGTATTTGGATCTGAGTGAGGCCCTAGGAAACCCACGATGGGAATAGGTAGAGTGTAGATTCTGTAGGAATCTCCTGTTCTCCTGGTTACAGAATACCTCGCCATTTTAAACCTGGGCAAGGAATCTTTTGGACGAAAAAATTTTAGGATGAATCAGGACTCAGCCTCCTTGAAGCTCTTTCAGATACTGGAGTTCATTGAAACTGTGGAGGAACAGCTCTGATGATAGACTCCAAGTCGCAGTGGAATATAATAGATGCAACAAACTATAAACTGAACTAGTATTTATCATATATTGAAGGTGCAAATTCTTCTTGAAAAATCATCGTCTCCAGGCCGAATCTGTGAACGAGCAGTCGACCGTTTTCGCCAGCAGGGTCTTCTCTGGGATACGAGCCAGATTTGGAGGGATTCTGTACTTCGTGACGCGTTGCCGAAACGATTGGAAGGAACCGACAACCAAAAAAACCTCTTCGTTTGCTCTAGGGCACTGAATACGACGTGCCTCGAAAGTAATTAACGATATAAAAATCCGCCGGGACTCGGAAACAAATGAAAGTGCTCGATTCCTCCCCGGCTGTAATTGGCCGGGGAAAAAGTGACACTTCGCATTCTAGGCACTCGCAATTAAAAAACTTATCTGGTAGTCAAGGGCGGTGCAGTAGACTCCATCCTTAGGTGCGTTCTTGAAACCTCCTGAAACAGTTTAAGGCAATTTGAATAAGTTTATAGTAGAAAAGTAGAACAACAACATTATTTCAATTTAAATTCAAATCAAGAAAATGCATTGAGAAACAAAAACTTAGTTTCGGTGACTACTATGAATCATTGTAGAATTGTCGGTTAGGTATCAAATAATTAACATGAATATCAAACAATCTATATTTTTCACGACCTACACGTAATCATAAATAAAAATAAAGTAGAACTCTGTCAGTAATGCTAATGATTTCTGTGGAAAAAAATTGATTACCCTTTTTGCATAATTTAATTTCATTTACACTCTACGAAGAATAGGGGGAGTCTGGGAGACTTGCTCAGGTAGGAGACTTGAACCACCTCAAATATTTCAATTCAAATTTCGCGCTACCGGTATCGTAAATAGCTTGCGACATACTCGTAACAAGGCAAAACTAGTGGCGGCTCCATTTTGGCCGCCATCATAACAGTTCGCGAATGAGAGGGTTGAACGTGATTTCGTTGTTAGGAAGTGAAGGTGCCTACAGATTACTCTGATGTGACGTGGTCCCTCGTCATAATGCGCATGATTCAAAAATCTAACGAAGGACTTTGAGCGGAAGCGTTCAAACTGGCCTGACGTGACGTTAGACGTGCTTTCCCACGTCACGTCAGAACAATTTGAACATTACCGCTCAAAGTCCTTTGTAGATTTTTGAATCATGCGCATTATGACGTGGGACCACGTCACGTCAGAGTAATCTGTAGGCACCCTAAGAAATTGAATAATTTGTGTCTGTTACACTGTCTGGAAAATTTAATAGGTGCGTGGTGTTATTTAGTTTTATTGCTTTCAGTGATTAATATTGTTTTACAAACGATGAGCCTCTTTAATAATTGTTCTAAAAGTTTCAAGAAAACATCTGTTGAATGGACTAAAACGGAATGCGGGAGACGTGACCCATGCTTTGGTCGGGAGACATAATCAGTGGTTCAAGTTTCCCGCTCTGAGCTTAGATAATAGTTTGCTTCAAAAAAAGAAAATTGAATTATAGAAATAAATGTAAAAAATATAAAAAGATGCAAAAAAGTAAAAAACATCCCGGAAATAAGTGAGAGTGACTTTGAAATAGAAAATATGTATTTCATACGCTGATACATCTGATGATGAAAACCTTGACATAGACAATCGTTGGTCATTGGAAATTGTTTTCTTTCAGTATTTTTGCTGATAAACAAACTTATGGTCAAGTCTCTCTCGCCCCCTGTTCAACTCTCCTATGGGTTAGGAAGACATGAGCCAATTTTCGGTTCTTAAAGAAGGAATTGCTTTACTCAAAATGTTTATCTCTACATCACTCTACTATTACCTATCGTTACCTATTTGGGCATTTCACGTAAAAAAATTACTTGCTAGCATTTTTACAGATACAACTTAAGTGGCTTCAGAGTGAAAAGGGGTTTAACTCTCCCGGACTCCCCATATATATTGCTTAAGAAAAACTATCAGAACGATCGATTATTTCAAAATATACAAGGTTATCAAAAAATGTCAATTTTTAGTCAACACTAGAAAATTTCAAGATACGAAATTCATAAAACATTTTTATTTTAAATTTTTGAGATGAAAACAATGTTCAGAATTAATTGTAACGATTTGTAACGATATGTAAACATAAAAAAATCGATGACAAAAACCTAAGAATTCTCAACAACAATTTTCATGGAGCTGCTAGTTTTAAATGTAGAATTCATCCGAAAAGAAAGACCATCCCCTTGTCTCATTCCTCAGCACGCCCCTGGAGCTAATTCGACGCACGTCCCGAAAAAAAGCTGTTTTCGTGACACAATCAAAATTACCCTTCGGAAGACGTCGGTCCTGGTGGCAATTTTAAAAATGGGGTTTCTTCTAATTGCGAAAAAAGTCTAATTATAAGAAATGCGTCCGGACGTTAATTGATTCGGTAACAAGAAAAGAATGCTGGATTCTCGCGTTATTGTATGATGGTAGGGGGTCGAGGGGCCCCCCTAATTTATTATTTTGACGACCGCTACGTGGATCTATGCCCGTCTCTTCAGTCAGATCACTTTGGAAAACTCAATAAACGTCGTTGCGACGAGGAACACCTAAAAAATGCAGATTATTTCAGTCGACAATTTTGAGATACTTGCAGATGATCTGAATTTTTTAAAGCAATACATAGAAATAACACATGTTACTGATAGAACTGTACAGAGTAGAGTACCTACGTAAAATGTAATACACTGAATAATTTATTGTTTTCGGTATTCACTATTTTTAAGAAAAATGAGGTTGAATTCTTATTTTGAATTAAGCAAATAATTGAGGAGTTCATCATGAAACCTCTCGAGGAGTGGAGATTGGTTGAGTATTTTCAAAAGGCAATACTAGTTTTATAATAAGGATGTAGTAATTGAACTAATTGAATTGGAATTTTATTTTTCATGTATTTTGAGGTCGAAGAATGTGATTAAAAACATGGCTTTTCCTTAAGTTATGAAATATGAGAGACTGTATCACTAATGTGTTATACATTTTCATTTTTGTATTTGTGATTTTCATTTGATACGGGGTGATTTCAAAGGTGAGGTTCTTTTTGACAGAAACTCATCAAAATAAGTCGTTTAACAAAAAATTGTTTATATGAAATATCCAAGATGGCTGAGATACAACCCCTAGAAGTTCGACAAAATTTCATTCAATTTCAAGTACAGGACTGAGGAAGGTGACTCCGGCATCGCAAATATGAAACAAAACATAAACATATGGCTGAATAATGAACAGTTCAGTACTAAGTTCATCGGATAAGATGCATCAGGTCACTTTTGAGAGAATCATAATTGTTGTATCGTGCAATTTAGGGTGAAAAATAAATGTAGAAAATCGAGGCAAGTTCTTGAAAGTTCTTATGTTAGTTATGTTGGAAAAGTGTTATGATGCTTCCCCATTACAACCTATTTTTACGACGATTGTTGTTCGAACAAGAAGATTGTTATGCCCATTGTGAAAAAAAATGTGAATAATTTAGACGAATTTTATTGGTGAAATTTTGAAGTATTATTCTATTTTTTACACTTGTGTCCTGCCTCTCTCTTCTGTCGGTTGGTATTGAAATGGGCCATTTCATAAAATCGTGTAAGTTACTAAAAATAATGACAACAATTCGGCAATCCTAAGTTTCCATTCTCATTACCACGTAAAAATCGAACAAGCCATTTTTCTAAACGAAACAACATGGTCGAATCAGGAGATAAGGTTTTTCCACTGCTTTGCGATAATTCAGCTAACAATCCTCACCTTCAAATACATCCTGTATGATTGATCAATCACTAGCCTACTAAAAAGCCAAGTTTTCGATAACATTTCAAAAGCATCAATCACTCCTTAGGTACATTTCATATGCCTCAGAATACATAAAAGTAAAAATTGGAACACAATAACTTTAACCATTTCATTCCTATAATAGAAAAGAAGAAAAGAGTTGATAAAAAAAAACTATTCATTATCCTAAGTAGCAAAAGGTCTATCCAAGTTTGTCAAAAATAAATAGTTAAGGTTGCTATTTAAAATAATTCACCTACCTTCCATCACCCTAGAGGGTGTATGAAAAACTCTTCTCTTATGAATGAAAAGTTACGTAATTTAAAAAAAAATTGACCTATGACTTGCGCCAAAAACGTATCATTTCAGGCTAGTCACACAATAATTCGGCATCAATCAAGATTCAACTGTAGAGAACTGTAAGAACTCAAAATGAAGCTGAATAATCTATTCAAATTTCAGATATTTCTAACATAATAAATGTACCTACAGTATAATGCAAATGTAAGGAATAAATTTTCCTTCCAAAAAAACAATTTTTGTTGAAAATGCTCAAACCCATCTATTTATAGATATTTCTGCTTCCCCAATTTTTGAAATGCGAAAAATATTATTTCATTGGTATGGCCGTCATGAGGTCATGGATTTTTTTCATTGGGGTATGTGAGTATATCATGTGAAACACCCCAATTTGAAAGTCTTCTAATTACGTATTCAATGGTACAAATTTTACTCATTTTTTATTGATGTACTATAGTATCTCATGATTTTTGAAATTACATTGAATGCTCGAACTTATGACCTCAGATCTTTAAAATCACAACATACTCACTCGCAGAGCACCTACTTCCACAATCAATTGAAGTAGCTATCCATGTTACGAACTACTTAAGCTGATTAGCACTCAAATTTCTCCGATGCCAAACCGCAACGCAATATTTGCGTTTCTAGTTCGTTAGTTCAGGACGGGGGGGTAGTTTTGAGCCACGCGCCGGACAAAAGAGCATCGCTTTTTCATCCCCACGGTGTCGGGTTACAGACGGCCGTAGCGCCCCTAACATTAGCAGCCGGGATTAGGAAAGCCAATAACGATAATTATATTAGTATCGAATTGTAATCATCTGCCGACATACCGCAGAGGATGAGATCATTCTCACGCTTCGGGCCATTTGGAGAGGCCCTGGGAGAGGTCTCGAACTGCTGGTAGAGTTTGTCTGATCGATACAACTGTCAGCACTTTTTAACCAGCTACATCGAAGTGAATTGTGAAAAAATGGTTTTTTATCACTTCGAATTATCATCAGATTGAGGTACTCTGTTCAAAAATAGGGTTGGAATAGGAACGATTTGAAACCTCTGATATACAGGGTGTTTCCAACCTACCATTTTCAAAGAGTACACACCTTGCGATTGGAAGATTTTTCCATTATTATTATCATTAAATCACAATAAGAGTGTAGAGATTACTTTCTACGAGAAAGGATTCTGTCCAAATATTCACAGGAATAGAGTTCCTCCTAGCAACGAAATGTCCGAGACTATTTGAATACTGTGTATAAGCATCACAGGTAGTTGGGGCATTGTATGAAGAACAGTGGTCTTTAAACAATGGTTGGGCAGCCGACGATGCTAAATCCGGATTTACTCGAGCGTCGTGGAGACTTATATATTCGTGGATTTTGAAGATTAGATGGTAGAATGAAAAAAAGGTTTCCATGATGTATGCACTTTCAGCGGTACAGCATCTGCAGGTTTTCAAAGATATAAAAAAAATCTAATCTTACAATTTGATAGAGGATGTGCTAATTGGACCCAAAAGAAGCTACTTTTCAAGAGACTGACAATTCGGACGTGAAGCAAGGTCACAGCGATCCTTCGAAAATGCAAAAAAATCGTTACTTGTACATACTCGAGCGTGTTGATTTTCATACAGATGGTTAATCTCGGTGTTACAGACGTGTTGATCAATTAATCTGACACTAATCAGGGGGGATTTCGTAATTTGACAGTTTGAAAATGATAACTAGGCATTTTGTTCAAATCGCCCTCTAGTCGTTTCTGTATATATCCATTTCAAAAATTGTACCTAATAAAATTCTGTACAACTTTTGTCTGAAGCAATTTTTCATACCCTTAACTGTTTTCGAGCTAGAGGACGAAAAGGGCGAAGAGCTTAGCCACACATGCGAAAGGCCAAGGTCAATGTAGAAATCCAGTCTAATGTACAGGGTGGGCAAAATTCGTTGTCAACTGAGAGGGTCTCGAGAACTCTAGCAGCTAGAAAAAAACGAATTATACATTGCCAGTTTTTTTTTAGAGAAACAAAGAATCGTGAGAACCGCAGCCTCCTACGATACTTCGTTTTTGAGTTTGACAATTTCGTAAAGTTCTCATAACTTTTTTGTCTTTGAAGTTACGAATCTGAAACTTCAACATTCTACAGACACTTTTTCACATAGAATCCACTGATGAGCTCAAAATATTTTTTTTCCTCTCGAATCATTAGGTGAACTTTTATTTTTTCAAATGCAAAATTTTATTGAATTTGTTATTTTTGAATTGGAGAAAAATCTTTTGTCAGTAGATTTGAAGTATGAAAGTGCCTAAGAGAGTTCAAGTTTCAGATCTGTAAGTTCAAAGACAAAAAATTTAAGAGAACTTTTCGGAATCGTCAAAATCTCAATTTTTGTTTATAACTCGAAATCTGAAAATACTAGGCCGATTCTGTTTTCTGATTTGGATTAGTCATGAAAAAAGAGCTAGAGAATGTGTCATCCGTTTTCTTCTAGCGGCTATAGTTCTCGAGATCCCGTCAGTAGACAACGAATTTTGCCCACCCTGTACATTCATCGCCATATATCTCAAACGTAGAGAAAATTTCTTCGGGCAAAATTTGTAGAAAATGTTACGCTCTACAAGTTTTATAATGGATGCAAGAACAATTTGAAGCCCAGAAGAGGAGATAATTCGAAAAAAACTGATTTTTGTGACCTTTATGACCAATTTTTATTGTTTCGGCTTGCTGAAACTATCTGATTATATTCTTTCTGTTATTCTTGAATCATTAGCTTCAAATTAAGAAAAAAGCCACCGCGCTCGAGAATGTACACGTGACTTTTTTTGCAAGTTCGGCGCTCTCTCTCCCAAACATTTTCGTCACTGTTAAATTGTCAGATTAAGAGAATATATATTTAACATGTGATTAACCACATTTATCTTTATCTGACATGCACGAGTATGTACAATAATCGTTTTTTTTTGTACTATTCCGACAGGCTGTCCTAGACAATTCCCCCTATATACAGGTCTAATTTTCAGTATAGAGGTACTCTACAGAGCCCAAGGTATCCTCCCCTTATATTAATCTGAGACGCTCGAATTTTCCTCTTGGGCTCCCCAACTAAGGCAATTGTTAGTGAAATGGGGTTCATTTCGATGAGTTCTACCACACAGTATCACCACCATCTTTGAAAACCTGTATGAACACTTTAAAATGTTCAAGTTCATTTTACTAACTGCTGTATTTTAATTATATATTATTTATTTAATGAACTTTTGCTTATAATCACGGATTGCCACTTCCAAATCCCAACAATAAACACTTTTTCATGAACAAATATGTCAACGAAAAGGGAGGCAGTATTTTCCACAGTCTCTAGGGAAATAATTTCAGTCAGTTAATCCTTTTTGGCATGAAATAACTTGAACCTCGACGCTGCTTCTTGCCGGACAATAAACTATATTTTGGAAGCTATTTTCAATTAAAGTTAATCATTGAACGTGTTCCTCTTAAGTATGATATGCAAAAACTATGCGATTTATCGACAGAGAAGAAGGGGTTGCAACTCAAAATTTCAGCCTCCTCTGGTTAAATGACCGTGAGCCGCCACTGTATATTTTACTGAACTCAAATGTATCATCGACAACGCTCGTCAACTCCGTCTACAAAATCCCAAATAAAAACAAAAATCCTCAAGTTGAGCAATCCAGACAAATCGCCGCTAAAACGGAATATCCACAGGGTTGTTGAGGCGAGCGTTCTTCCGCCATTTTGTGGCGTCTTCGAACACGCCTGAAATCCTTTTTACGCTTTCCGGAAGAGGCGTCCCGACGCTCGTAAACCAGGACCGGCCAGACCGTTCGATCTCTTTCCGCTCTGTTTTAGCGCCAGCTTTGCTTTCCGGGAAGAATTACGATCCTTAACTCTGCTATAGTTAACAGGAAGCCTGCATTATTTACATGCAAATATATGTCCGTTCCTCGTTGAGATCGGGGTTGTTTTTCGCCCTTTTCACGACGCGACGTTCTGTTCCTGGTTTATGTGGGTTCAGATTTAAAGAGCAGAGTCCGCGGGTGGGAAGTATTTAATTCAGAGAATATGTTCGTTTTGATCTGAGAGGGTGGTTGTAGGATAACACGGGTTTTTACAGAGAGATATTATGAGTATAGGATGCGAAGCCATGATTGTCTCTAAGGATAATTTTGCTTTGCAATTCTTTTTACCTCAGAAGTTTAGCTCATTGAGTACCTAATGAAAATTGGTATTCGTATTTAACATGACTTAAATGATCCAGGTTCCCTAAATTTTTTGATTGAAATGCTGGTTGTGAATAGTCGAAGCTGAAATTTGATTTATCATCAGAATTACCCTGTATTTTGAGTAAATTGAAATCTCAATCATAAACTGAGCAAGATCATTTAAACACATTCTTGGACACGTTTGCACTAAACACACTTAGTGTTAAGTGTCCCTTAAAATGAACCCTTAACTTAAATTTCGTTGCACTAGCTGTTAACTGACATTTAAATGGCCAAAACTTAAGTTTAAGTGCTCCTATAATGACCACTTAAATATTTGAGGACGGGATTCTAACTCAAAATAATTTGTTAAACTGGTTGCAGAACTTCCCATTTTTGTTGGATTTTGAGAATTGAACGAATTCATTACTGAATACCAAGTAAACTTTTTTCTTCTGTTGAGAAGTTGGGTGTTCTTTATAGATCACCACCACCTGCTTGGCAATCAATCACCATATTTGTACTAACAAGGACATTTTTTCAAGTTCCTCTTCAACATTAATAAAACAAATTCGCATAACACCTTACAAAGTAAGTGTTGTACTTTTATAAACTTTGGTACCCTTTATTTGACAATCCTTATCATTATCAATAAGGCTAATTCAATAACAAAGAGTTGTTACTTTTTGATAATAATATAGATAATAATTTAGGTACTTAAAACTGACTTACAGTACAGTAGAGTTAGGTTAATGAAATGACAACAATCATCGGTAACCGACCAGCCAATGAAATGCCTTTCTTGCACTAGGATGAAGTTGCACCCAAATGAAAAACTGAAGTACCACTTGATAGAAAAACTTAAGGGCCCCTTACTCAAGATTCTGATGAGTCACAGTCATGAAAAAAACGTCCAATAACTTTAAACGACGCTTAGTTAAGCACTCCTTTTAAAGAGTACTGGTGCAAACGAGCCTTAGAAATTCAAATTGAGCAGAAATTCTATGGAAGCGGGAAACATGACGAATATAGTAATATCCGTCTCCTTAGATAAATTTAAGTTTGGAGTTGATTCACTCGCTACTTAGGTACCTGATGATAATTTTTTTTTCTCAAAAACCGTTAGTTTTAGCAAGAAATCACAAGCCTTACAGCGGGTTTCATAAAACTTTGATTATCCGATCAACGATTTGACAGTCAATGATATTCTGATGATCATGACTGAATTATCGATTGAAAACAAATTGACAATCAAGCGTTGATTCTACGATCAAGCTTTATATTGTATAATATTCATTATTGGTTCAAAATGAATCAACTATTAGAAGTTAATTCTTCAGTAGGATATGAATTAAAAAAAATTAAAGCAAAACAAATTTTAGGGGTGACAAATTTTACCCCTTATGTTCCTAAAGGAACACCAACAAATTTTTTGCGGCTTCTCATGGAATATCCGCTCATTTTTCTAATTTCTAAGAAATCAGTTGCCATTTTTATGGAGCTTCCTTTGAGAAAGGGCTGCTCCAACAAAAAATAATTATATGAAAGATCCCACACTTTTTTTTGACGAGGAATCACCCTTAATTCTTTTTGCCTTTGTGTTAGAGTGTAAGATCATCCTCATTCGGAAGAAAAAATCTTGTCTGCTGAGTTTAACTCAAAATATATTCCTCTCAGAAAATGCAATAAATGAAACCGAAAGAAAGAATTAGCACGACCAATATCCTGGAAATGCCAGGAATTCCCGGAGTAAATGTCCAGCGTCCGCAATCCTGAAAGAATTCGCGCCTGCTTCTCAGAATGGGGCCTCTAGACATTATTCATACATATGAAACTTTCCCTGAACATGACCGGAATACCAGAAACCGAATGAGATTTCCTGCGGTATTCGGAATAAATCCACTGCGAATTGCACTCTCACACTGATTCGACTGACATGAACTTACTGCAGATCACAATTTTTATTTCGCTTTGGTCTCAGCTTGTTTGAAAATTCATACTATGGCAGCAGTGATCCATAGATTTACTTAATATGTGGCCATATTGAGACAAAGATATATTCGAAAAGATAATCATAACAATCTCCTGCCTACGTGGAAGTCGAATGCTGAGGGTTAGATTATGTACCCTTATGGAATTGATTACACTGGAACACTGGACCACGAGGCACTGAGCTGAAAATTGATATACGCTTTGACATTAGAAGTGTTATAGCCAGAAAGTTTAATTTATTTTCTGAAATTGTATAAGTCTGATATCTCGGATAGACCTGCCAATATTTTCGGGAAGTTTGGATTTCAATTCGAAAAAAAAATGATTGCTGTGAAAGTAAGACTGGCTGAACTTAAGCTAATGGTATTACCATAACCAAGCAGAAGAGAATACCATTACCTTCACCCACATGCCCACATGAAAAAGCTATCGCAATAGGGAAACAAGTGTTATGGTAAAAAAATAGTTGAATTCAGTTCAATGTGTACCTACTTAGCAACAAATTCTCTGAAGGTAAAATTCAGAAAATGGAATTACCTTATCTCATCAGAAAATAATAACTTTACTTTTAACCAACTGTAAAACTGGCGGGTGGATGTATTACCATCAACTTCATGCCCCTATTGCTATAGCGAAGCCTTGTTGTAAAAATGTAAGTAGAAATCCCTATTTTTGTGAAGGTAATAGTGTTACCTTCTCTCATCAGAAGGTAATACTATTTATTTTTATCCTTTGATTATGGATTTTTATCGGCATCATCAGTACAATAACGAGTAAAATTTAAATAATCGAGTGGTAGCAACTTTTAAAATACCTGATACCGTAGATTCGGGTGACTTGGGATGATTGTTGAATTCAACTGGTTATATTTTCAAAACGGTGAACTATTTTTAACTGAAAAAGGGGTTCGAATATGCTTAATGACTCAGACTATTGATTAGGATATATGCTTCAGAATCCGGATATAAATTTTGAAAAAAATAAAATATACTTGTCCCAAGTCACCCACCGAGTTGGGAGGCTTGGGACACAAATTAATATCTTTTGATTTCTCAACTCCCGAATGAAATAGGTGACTTGGGACGGTGTATAGTTTTGAAAAATTAGAATTTGTGATTATATAGTCGAAATTCGGTGAAGAAATTGAATGATAAACCCCTATTACAGCGAAAGTCAATAAACTGCAACTCAAATGTAAAAAAAAAACTAAACAAAGCAAGGAAACCTTGATTCCTTTCATGCTTTGGTGATTTCTTTGTGGAAATAACGTAAATAATAATATCCTGCGAAAAATCGGCATATTTCCTGCTGCCAATGCGCCGCTTGTATCTATTCGGCATTGTCCGAAGTCACCCTATGAAACTACAAAATAAATGAATGAGATCCGCGTTGCCGTTTGATTTGTAAACAACCTTGTTTCATGACATATCTAATATCCCAATATCCCACGTATCCCGAAGAAAAAACTACACATGCACAAAGTGAAACCCTTGTACAGGACACTAGAATGTATTAGGGCCATAAAAAACCCGCTTTTACTCTCCTGAATCCGTTAATCTTTCCTGTCAATTCAAACGGTCTGGTCACGGCAAACTCAACAGGAATTAATGAATATATTAACGGCAAGCAGACAATTATTGAATTCTACACCTCCGGGCAGGAGGTGTACTTTTTCAGAATTCAATAATTGTCTGCTTGCCGTTAATATATTCATTGATATTTAATTCCAGACATTAATTCCACTACTCAATTAATTGTTAAACTAATGGAAAAGACACTATACAATCTTATAAGTTTGTCCATTCACTCATAAATGGTAAGAAACAAAGAAATCTGCAAGGGGGTAATTGTCCCAAGTTACAGGACTGTCCCAAGTTACAGGACTGTCCCAAGTCACCCAAATCTACCGGTAGTTACCATGGCAGTCTTGTCGAGTATTTTTTCTTGTTGCACTCAAATTGGATGATATTTTTCTCCTGAAATAACCCATTTCTAAAATGCCTTTTCCCGCGCTTTTAAAAATTCACCTCTGTATTACTTCGGCGATTTTGCCGGAGGCAGGCTATATTTTTTTTCAGAATTTTAGATTGGATTTTGGGGCAGTGTTGCCTAACTTCTCTGCCGAACCCTAACGTCTTCCAGATTCTAGCAACAAGCAATACCTGCGTATCGCTGCCCGTAATCCCATAAAGAACGGCAATAACACTCATTTGGCTTTATTTACGATCCACCCACACCACATTAAAATCATCCGCAAATGTCCGAGGACCATTAAAGCGGCGGATCGTGATTAAAAATTAGGAGAAGCTCGCTTTTATGATTTGATCGTCGATATGGGGGACTGACGCCGGCCGCCGTTTGGTACCGGGGCCCAGCACGCATGGGGGCGCTAATAAAATTAAGACAACAAATGGCCCTCCACACCAGCATCACGCCACATGCCATCTGATACGGCTGCTGACGTTGCCGGAGAGATCATATCGGACGGTAAGAGAGTTCGATGACGGTGAAGCGATTAAGAGATTATAGCGATTTCGTCCTATTTTTCGTAAGGGTGAATCAAAGCAAGCTCTGGAAATATTGTGGAGAGGTAGATTCATCCTTCGACATTACTATTAAGCTTTTTGGAAGTGGAAAATAGTACTCAGAAATGTTGGAAACTAATGAATACAGGGTGTATTTGAAGTTGAGGTTTTTTAACAGAAGGTAGAACTGGTCAAAATAAAGCGTTTCAACAAAAATCACCTATACAAAACTTTCAAAATAACAAAATTGAAAAAAAATTGAAAATGATTAATGAAATAGAACCTAATACGAACCTATGTATTATAAACAAAAATAAGAATAAAATATATACAGGGTCATTGATTCATACGAATATTTAAACAGTAAATTCTTGATTTCGAAAGAAACACCTCTTTCTTCACCATTTTTTCGGAATCTGCTCGGTTTAAAAGATACATGTTGTTGAAAAACCTTAAAAAAATGTTATTTTTCTCACGAATAGTTTAATTGAATAAAATAAATTTCAGAATATAATTTTTCATTTATTTGATGAATCTTTTTCGACCAAAAGTCTTCCAGTGTTCTCATTATGATCATCACGTACCATAAAAATATCAAAAATTCAAAGACCCAACTCTTTAAACTAAGTTGGACGCTATCTAATGAATATTTGAACGTTTTGTAAAATAAAAGTATTCTTCATATTTTTTCGTATTATGCTCCGTTTTCGAGTACATTGATGTTCAATGTTGCACTTTGCCTCTGCATATTTAGGAGTCGAGTTAATTGCTAATTTATATATCTTCTCGTTCGATAACAAATATTTCAGTTTACCACCACCCACTTGAAGATTCTAACTGTGATACCAAACACGTGTAGTGGTTAAGCAACTAATTTATTAGTGAAAATTATATAATTCTTTTTCAGCACTATTATGGATTTTCATCAAGTATGGGCCACATCGGCTCAATAGGGAATAGGGAAACATCACATTTTGAAATAACCATTTCAACCGTTTCCTAAAAAAAATTATTTTAAGCACTTAAAAATGAAAATAAAAATAGGTATTTAAAGTTTAAAGCGATTTGTGAGAATTGCACAAGCTGGCATCATCGACTGAAATATGCCTTGATAATAAAGGACAACAAATGCATTATCTTGATGAGATAGACAAAGATGGCTGTCTATGAAGTCTGCGACGAACGAGGAAGGTCGTAAAATTTTATGGGATTTTTATGGCCGATTGCAGTTGAAGCTCGCCAGTAAGTACGCGCCTGTAGATCAACAGCTGTTATTTTATAAACAAGCTGATGGGACATTGTTCTTTTCATTGTCTTGTATGCGCTGTTGCCAGATCGTAAACTCCGCACAAAGCGATTTAAATTTTAAAACCCCATATTTGAAGGATGATTTTGAATAGTTTCCGCGGTGAGTTTCAATAATGAAACCCATAATTATTCAGTTTAAACTTGCATATGCAGTGATAACCCAAATTGAGGAGAATTCCCCATTCTGTTTATGAATATGCTGAAAAATTACCGTTTATCGTTCGTGAAAAACTTATTGGGTAAAATGCGTTAAGTGGTCAAGTTTCTGAATATATCCTGAGAATCGAGATCCTCTGATGCAAAAGTTTTCGTATCATTATTATGAGATCAGTACAACAGATCTGTTCGAAAACGACCAGAGGAGATAGCCCTAGAGTATGCAGAAAATGCTCATTATCAGTCGTTCAGCTATGATATCATCGATTCAAAGATGAGATGGAGTACACAAGAAATCTCAATTAAATATGCAAGAATTAATAAGGAACCATACACTCAATACAAAAGTAGCAAGTGACCAATTTTTGCTATCCATAAGAGTTTTAATAATCGATTTTCGTGACCGTGTTTGTCTTGTCCAAGTTTATACCCTGTTAAAAACACATTTACCTTTAAAAACACCCTGTTTCGAAGACTATTAATTGAAAATACCTGTTCTAAACACCAAACTCAGCAGTTACAACTTCAATCGAATTCTGGCCCCGATTCAGCCCGAATCAAAACAGGCCGGAATTGATTTCGGTGAAAGCCAACGACGGTCTCGGATATTCGGAAGCCAAAAACAACAAATCCATCGCTCGAACACGGAGCGGGTTCGAACCCGAGCCTAATGGGTAACCGTTTGTGCAAACTCCGTAGTCCGGAGCGGAGTTGCAAGGAAAATATTTAGCCTGGGGCCAATCTAAATTTGGCGGTTGAAGTGTCTGGGCCTGATTGGCCTTATCGGGAACGCCGATCTCGAGTGTTTACCTTGCGGGATTGCTGGGGCCGGGAAATTTTGTGGATTTTTCATCGAACGCTTCCGCATGACGGATACGCGGATGGAAAAATCGATACTATCGAATTCGGTGCTGGAAAATTGTGAGATTCTTCTAGGATGCATTTAATCCAGATTTTCAAGTACAGAAGATGCGTTTCCTGGTTTTGATATTGTCTTTCAGTTAGTTTGAACGTATGACGAAAACAACACTAAAAATACAATTAAAATACTATGTGTGACAAACATTATCCATCTATAGCGTGGGTCTTTGACTCGTACAAATATTTCAACAGTATATTCTTGAGGTCAAAAGAAACACTTATTTCCTATAAAATTTTTTTCGTTTCGGCCATTTTAAGTTTTCCTGATGAGCTGTGCCACCCTTGGAAAAACAAAATTACCTTCTGAATAATCATCTAAATCTGTGGCACTACACATCTGTGGATCTTTTAAAAAGTGTTGCACTCGGTCAAAGTACCCAATTTTTCGAATTTGACAGATTATATTCTTGAACATCAAATTACTCGAAAATCGATATATCCGATTCGTTTTTGTTTAGAAGATACAAGCATTTGAAAAATTTTTATGTTCAAATCATATTAATAAATGGAAATTTTGAAACTACATTGACGAACTAAAGATGCCGTTACTCGGCAAATCAGATTTGGGTCGTTTCGTATTTGGTTCGCTGCGTCTTGAATTCTATCATGTAATTGTTGATGAGATTGGATTTCAACATGACAAACGAACTGCTTCTTATGTCCCCATAAATAAAAATCTAAGGGATTTAGATCAGGCGAACGAGGTGGCCATGTATTGGTCCTCCTTGACCTATACATTTATTCTGTCAACTAACTACTTGTCTCCCTCTATTTGGTAGTGCACCATCGTGCTGATACCATATATTTCAAATAATGTTGAGCCCTAAGTCAATGAAGTCAAAAAGTTTGTGCTCCAAAAAATTTTCATTAAAATCTGCATTCAAACGATCATTTATAACATGTACTGGCATCAAATCATTTTTAAATATCCCACCTCAAACGTTTTCACTGAAACGTTGCTGAAATCGTCTTTGTCCAATGCTATATGGATTCTGCAGTGCCCATACATGTTCATTATGGTTATTGTTGCATCCTTACTAAAACAAGTTTCAAATGAATAATTAAAAAACCGATATTTTCTGTCGGCCTACTTAATCAAAACATGAAAAAAAATTTTCAAATGCTTGTAACACCTAAACGAAAACGAATGGGACCTACGTTCATAGGAAAAAAATGTTCAAAAGAAGCACAGCTACCTTCTGTCAAAAATTGTCATAGAGCTTGTATAACACACATTGTATAAGAAATTATGAAGAATACTTTCATTTCATAAAACGTTTCACAAATATTCCTTAGATAATCAAATTAGTTTCAAGAGTTGGCTTCTTTGAATTCCACAAAACTGTAAGACGTGGGTGATGTCTTGTGTTCGAAAAAGATTCATCAAGTTAATGAAAAGCTCTATTCCGAAATTAATTTCATTCGATAAAATCGTTTGTGAGATAGAACTAATAATAACATTTCTTCATGGTTTTTTAACAACCTGTACCTCTCAAACCGAGCCGATTCCGAAAAAATGATAGAGGAAAAAAGTTTTTCTTTTGACCTCAAGAATCTACTGTTAAAATGTTTGTACAAGCCAAAGATACACCCTGTAATAGTATTCTGTTCAGAGGTTCTGTACAAGGTGCAATATGGCACATGCGCCAGTTATATTACTTACTGGTGGCCAGTTATGGCCACTTTGATCTCATCCATATAAAGAAATGCCAATGAGATGTGCCTATTGTGCATACCTACCTATATTTCAGAACCACCCTTGTTAAAAAATCATTCAGATTATCATCTTGGCTAAATTAAATATCTGATTCCTCTGTACCTCCAAAAAAAATAGAAATTTACAACAGCGTTACCAAATATTCATGAAATTCACAATAGGGCAGTGGCGGCTGGTCTGTGAGGGCTATAGGGCTACAGCCCCCCATACAAGAAATCACAAGAAATCAATCCTCTTATGCTATTTACTTTCCCATACGATTTTCAATGAAAATATTACTTTCCACGGTTATTTATATAATTTATTAATGTAAAACTTTCATGCGACTCCTGCAGTTTTGTTTATTTCAATCATAATCTAGCAGTTCGTCCCTGCATGGGCGATGAATCGTGTAGCCCCGAATTCTTGCATTCGGACAGTCATTCGGCTCCAGCCGCAACTCTTCGTGTCGGTCGTTTTAAGGAGTAAAAGGGCTACGATAAAAGTCGCCCCTATCCACTTCATTCTAGCCGATGCCGGCTAGCGTATAGACAACCTAGCGTGCGTTCGTATTTGTTTACGTTTTAAAATCACGGCGGACAATAGTGTTCAAAATATTTTAAAAACTGATTTCGCGAGGCTTTCGCTAGCGGAAAAAAGCCGTATTCAACTGCTGGGTAGACTGACTCCCGATTTAAATTTTACCCAGGCAGATAAAACTCCAAAAACTTCTTAAGCAAGACGATTCTCAAGACAAGTGTATAACAATTGATAACGTATGGGCAAGGGCAGGATTTGAAGCACCTTAATGAAAAAATTAAGAAGCATGAGCTATCTGCCAAGCATGTAAATTGTTCGACAGAATTAGCTTTTCTGGTTACGACTAATATCGCTGCTCAATTAGCATACCGGAATAATATTATTAAGCACAACGAGCAAGTAGATAAGAACAGGTACGTTTCAAAAAGAATTATAAATTGCATAAAATTTTGCGGAAAACTGGTTTTAAAATTTCATATTTTTATTATTATTCTAAAAGTAGCCCCCTAGTGAACTAGATCACGAGCCGCCACTGCAATAGGGAATACTACTTCTGACAAAAATGATGTATTTTTTATGAAATATCTTTGAAACGTCACATTTTGAATTAACCATTCCAACCGTTTTCCAAAAAAATATTTTAAGCACTTAAAAATGAAAAATAAAAAGGGGTATTTGAAATTTAAAGCGTTTCATTTCAATTGCACAAGTTGGCAACATCGATTGAAATATGCCTCGATAATAAAGGACAACAAATACATGATCTTGATGAGATAGACAAAGATGGCTATCTATGAAGTCTGCGACAAACGAGGAAGGTCGTTAAATGTTATGGGATTTTTATGGCCGGTTGCAGTTGAGGCTCGCCAGTAAGTACGCGCTTGTAAATCAACAGCTGTTATTTTATAAACAAGCTGATCGGACATTGTTCTTTTTATTTTCTAGTAGGCGCTGTTGCTAAATCGTGAACTTGAAACCAAGCGATTTAAATTTTAAAACCCCATATTTGAAGAATCATTTGGAATAGTTTCCGCGGTGCATATGAAAAAATCATGAATGAAACTCATAATTATTCAGTTAACTTGCATATGTAGTGATACCCAAATTGAGGGGAATTCCCCATTGTCTATATTATCTCATCTCTCCTGCTTGCTAGCCGAGGCTGCGCCTCAGCTATCAATTTGCAGCCTCGACTGCAATAGCTTCTCGTCCTTGATATCTAAATAACTATTTTCTTTGAGGATACTGCTTATCTGGAATTGAATATAGACTAGAAGTCTTTCTCCACCTTATAGCGAAGTTTCGATATTGAAATTAGATTCAATATACATAGATGCGAGATGATACTCCAAATAAGAAATTCAGTGCGTACATTGGATGACGAAATGACTTGTTAAATAAAGCATCCCTCGTCTTTGTAGGTCTTTGTGGTTGCTAATCCACACATATTGAAAGGAAAATGTTGTTACGTTTAAGAGTTGACATGATTTTTCATAGTAGGTAGTTGTCAAAGCCAGTAAGCCTGCAGAAAATATTGTTTTAACGGATCTTCGATGATCTTTTCCATTCAAAACCATGTATTCAAAGATACGAAACTATCAAATGTTTCAAATTAACAAATCGAGTTCTGTCAGTGAGCTTGATCTTGCCACCCTCTACGTCATGAGTTTTCCAATCGGCTTTGAACTAAATTTAATCACCTTTTCTATATCTTCTTGCCTTGAGGTCCCTGTTGCACAACTCATAAAAGGATGCCAGATCTGATTTCGATGAACGCTTTTGGAAAATAAAAAAGATGAGTTGCATAAGCACATATACGTTCCAATTAAACTGTTTCCTTATGGTCCATGAAGTGGTCCATTATCAGAAAATGCTCCATGCAACAACCCTCTACAATAAAATTTTTTGGAACCGTTTACCGATTCCGTGGATACCTCGAATTCTTGGCGCAGCTCATACGTGAATCCGAAACGGCATCGGAACCTATCTCCACCCCGGAAAACGGCTGCATAACGATCAGCCCTAAAACGTAACGTCCAAGATGGAGGGCGTAATTGGCGGTTTTCGGGCAGAAATCCTCATCGGGCGCTAAAAGCGAACGACAAAATCATCACGGGGAGTGTTCGAGCAATTTCCACTCAAACTAACTGAAATCTGCCGCCCCGTGCACGCCGTTCAACCCTCTTACGGCAATAATCGTAAATTCTATTAAAACATAACCACGGCGAGAAATCTGCCACCATTACCGGGATGCTTCTGTAGTCGTCTGTTTTATATCCAAGCTGCGCTCTTGTCGGTAGCGGGAGCAGGACTGGCCCTCTGATGCTCTGATTCCATAAGGGCATAAGGTAGATTTACCAATTTGTCATACAAATACCCGCGATTTGATGCTGACCTGACTTCTCTGGAAAGTCTTCATAATCGTATATATGAAGGTAAAGTTCTGGTATATGGATAAGTTATGATCTACCTATAGGTCCTATATACATTTTATACTCAGCACCATTGAGTATTAACCCCCAAATATGAATACTTAAATCTTCTGCAACTCTTAAGGGTTTTCATCCCCAGTCTCTGAAACAAAATCAATTAAAAAATTCAACATACGAGGATATATTGAGAAATTCTTAGCCTACTATAGAACCAAACAAAATTTCAATGTCAAAATATTTTAATACTTTAATACTCAACATATTCTCCTCTTAATTGGATACATTTATTACAGCGAACCTGCAACGTCTCTAGACCTTTCAAAAAAAATGTTTCTTCTTGCTCTGCAAACAAGACCTCCACAGCTTTTATTACCTCCTCGTTGGAAGAACATTTACGACCTTTTAAACTTTTTTTCAGTTGAGGAAAGAGATGATAGTCGGATGGAGCCAAATCTGGTGAATAAGGGGGGTGTTCTAGTTTTTCAAACCCTAAATCACGAATTTTTTGCATGGCAACATGAGATTTGTGCGCAGGGGCGTTGTCCTGCAAAAATAAAACACTTTTGTATAGCATTCCGCGTCTTTTCTCTTCAATTTTTTCCGTAGAGTGGTCAATAATGTCGAATAGTAATCTCCGGTTATTGTTCTACCCTTATCCAAAAAATCAATCATGATTACTGCATGGCAGTCCAAAAAAGCTGAAGAACTTTTCCAGCAGATTTTTTGACACGAAATTTCTTAGGTCTTGGAGAACCAGAGTATCGCCATCCCATCGATTGTTGCTTTGTTTCTGGATCGTAGATATGTACCAAAGTCTCATCCATAGTAACAATTCGGTTTAAGAAGTCAATATCGTTTTCAAATCGAGCACAGATCGAACGCGATGCTTCTACCTTTGCACGCTTTTGGTCAACATTCAAACATTTGGGAATCCATTTTGCAGCATTTTTTCTCATGTTCAAATTGTCGTGAACTATATGATGAACGCGTTCGTATGAAAAAATATTCAGTGCTTCGATATCCGTTTTAGCCCAATTCGACGGTCTGATAAAATCATGTCATGAACTGCATCGATATTTTCGGGGACTGACACAGAAAATGGCCTTCCTGATCGGTCATCATCTTCAACGGAAATTTACCTCTTTTGAAGCTTGCAGTCCAATTTTTCACTGTCGCATACGAAAGACATTGATCACCAATGGTATTAAGCATATCTTCGTAAATCTGCTCACCTCTTAACCCTTTCAAATACAGGTACTTGATGATGGCTCGATACTTCAATTTTTCGATTTTCACAATTTCGGTGGACATCTTCATTCTTTTAATTTATTGCATCGCTCTGGTTTACTTTTTTGAACTCAAACTTCACACTGACACTTCTAATGAGTTATCGTTCATTGCTATGGCAACGAAATATTTTTTTATGCATGGAACTGGTCTAGGCTAACTAGATATCAATACATCCTCGTATCTATCAATAATCGGTCGTCTCAAGTACCTATAGAAGGTGTGTTATTTCAATCGAACACACTGTTTACATCAAAAAATCTTATTTTCAACAATTTTTGAAAAAAGTGCTTAGTGCTTAGTGCTCGCAAAATCGAATTACATTCACAAATTTCTTAGTTATCTCGAGCCTTTTGTGAAAAATCGGTGCTTAGTGCTCGAGACTTGGGAGCACTATTTGTCAGTGCTTAGTGCTCAAACCACTTTGTTCAGTGCTCGTCACCCTGTCTACTGTCACAGTTCTGGTCGAAATAAACGTTGATCTGTAAGAGCATATTCATACAATTTCCATGCTGGCGGAGATGCCGTTCTGAGATAATATCGTCGAAGAATGAATGGATAAGTGCGCTACGGATGTTTGAAATTCGATATTCTCCAAAGCCAGCAGGGCTGGATCCGGCCCTGGTCGGCGTTACTTTTCCGGAGTTAATATAAGGCATTATCTTGGCAAAGCGCGCTCAATCTTTTTGAAAGCTTTCCGGATACCCATAATGTTCAATTATTAAAGTCTATAGCTCATATAAGTCGTTTTAAGGAATGATTGCAGTTTCGCGGATGCCGCGACCCCAAATGTATTTTTGATTTTCGTTTTTTTGTTGCCGCCTTGTGTTGCGCGAGATTTATCGTGCCGAGGCGGTTGAATTGATATCGACGATTATGGCCCCCGTAAGCATGAATCTCTTTTATTGCGGAGCAGAGTGTGCGATTATTATTTGATGGCTTATGAGGAATTGTTTTTCGAACGTTCATGCGGGGTGGGTTTTATACGTAATTAAATTTGTATGAGCTGCAGGTGCCGCCGAGGATTTGGTTTGATGAATACAGGGTGTATGTCGCGTATCGATCGATAAACCGAAATTTATATACAGGATGTTCCAAGTTTTCTAAGATTTCTGAAACAGATTAATTTCACTTTGCGGGCGGGGGACAAAATTTGACCTTAATTTTAAATTCATATCCAATAATAGGTTCGGACAAGTATTAGATAAAACTGGAAATTGTTCTGTGAGAAACACAATTAATATACTGAACAAAGTTTCATTAGGTGTAAAAACAATGAATTCATGTTCATCATGTAGCTGAATGGTTAGTTCTAACATAAAATTTTGTAATTTTCAAAATTCTTCAAACTGCAGAACGAATTAGAGAAAAACCTTCTATGAGAATAAAAATTATGTGTGAGCCATAGAATCTTCAGTAATTAACATTTCAGTACCTACCTATATGGTTTGATAAAAAAAGAAATGAAGGTTTTAGCGGCATGCAGACAGGAATTGAATTCTGAAAAAAATTTCAGACACTAAAACTATCATCACAATTTATATTTTCGATAAAAAAGGATTTAATGTCTCTGTAAGAAACAGAGAAAACATGTGCATTAGTAGGTTATCACATTAAGGAGGTATTTGAATGAAGAGGAAAAAATCAAAAAAAATGAAATGATGATATTGATAATAATTGCAGGTATAACTACATATACAGGGTGAGTCTTTGACTGGTACATATATTTTAACAGTAGATTCTTGGGGTCAAAAGAAACACTATACCATTTTTTCCGATTTGGCCCTGATGAAAAGATATAGCCATTTTAAGTTTTCACGATGAGCTGTGCCACCAATGGAAAAACAACATTACCGCCAGAATAACTAGCTGAATCTGTGACACTATCTGTGGATCTTTTAAACAGAGTTTTATTCAGCCAAAGTAACTACCCAATTTTTCAAATTTCACAGATACTTTTTAATTTTTTGAAAATCAAATTACTCGAAAACGAGTAAACGAGAAAATATGAAGAATACTTTTACTTCATAAAACATTCAAATATTCATTAGATAGCGTTCAACTTAGTTTCAAGAGTTGGGTTCTTCGAATTTTTGATAATTTTAGTGTACGTAATGGTCATAATGAGAAAAGTGTAAGAAGTGTTGGAAAAAGATTCATCAAATAAATGGAAAACCATGTTCCGAAATTCATTTCATTCGACAAAACCGTTTGTGATATAAAACTTAAATTTTTTTTTTATTGGTTTTTCAACAGCCTGTATCTTTTAAACCGTGCCGATTCGAAGAAAATGGTGAAGATAAAAAGTGTTTTTTTTTTCACCTCAAGAATTTACTGTTATTATTTGTACGAGTCAAAAGCTCACCTTGTATTCAATTACAAATACATATTGGGAAGGCACAGTGCAAAATATATCACTATATAGATAGGTAATTTTAGGTATAAACGAATGTTGTTGTTTTGATCCTGATTGAATCGTATTAAACAAATGAAAACTGTAAGAAAAACCCGATGAAACGTTGTTATGAATTTAGAATACATAAGGTCGTGATCCAAAAATGTTGTCAATTTTACCTGCTCTTTTGTTACGCCATTGTTTTTGTAGAAGGATTTTGTAAGTACGTTTGATGGTATTTTCCGATTGAGAATGGCTGACTATTTTGCAATCTGAAATTATTAATAACTATTCAACCACTCCGAGAACGTGTTGAATAATTTTACAGAACATAAAAGTCGTCTTCTGTAATAACACCAAATCTGATTGGTCAGACAAATTGTCGAAATATATCAAAAGGGGGGACACCTATGACCGATAATACCCCACTCAAATTAAGTCAAAGCCATCCATCGCAATCAACTGCTTACGATTTGATAAATACAATCTTATTGAATTATCAATTTGACCTCTCAGACCCAATGAATAATATTCAGAAGTGAGTCGCAGAAAACAAGTTGATATGCTTTTCTCGAATGCGTAGAAATGGCTGGTGTATTATTGAATTTATTAGATGGAATTTTTAGGAGGTCAGGATAGCTATACGTCCGGAGTTTCAGAGATACAACAAATTCTCTAACCGGATTTTTAACTATTTCTCTCACATAAAGAAATAGGTAACTCATGTGGAAACGATCAAACCATTTACCCTGTACGCACGAAAGAAACGAAATACTGAAATAATTCGAAGCAACAATAACGATCTCTTGTAATTTGTTATGTTAAAGCGAAACTATGGGATATTAGTAAAAGACATTAGACAAGGGGAGAATCTAATTTTTGTCGTTATCTGAATAATATCCAAACAGAACTTAGTTTAAAATTTAAGCGACAAAGTCTCATTGATATGTATGCTCGATCCATCGATATGTTTCATGGTCAGGCCGAGCAGGGCCAGCAGGTGGTACCTGAACGAGCGGTCGCTAGGAAAGATTCTATAGGTGGCGCTTTCGTCTTCGATAACTCCTGAAACACATTTAGGTATAGGGAACTATTATATGGTTTGAAAGGAAATGAAAAGGTGAATTTTTTCTAGTGGAAAGATATAGGGTGTTCAATTTGAAATAACAAAGTTATTGGAGCAAGTGTTCCTGATAATATGAAATACACTGTATACTATAATACTATTGATCGTCTACTAGATCAACTACACAGTAACTAGCTGAAAGGCAAATGAGTGTAGCTAGTTTCAATTATATTGAATTTCTTTCACAATGTTATATTTAGGGAAAAAGTTGAATATCTCACAAACGGTGAGAGTTAGCTATAGGGATACTTTGGAAAAGTCTGCTTATTTTATCTACAAGAATTAAAAAATGGAAGAAAATACAGGGTGTTCCGTTTACAAAATATATAACTTTGTTATGTCACGCTCTTTTCAAATACTTTTTACGAATGTCATTATTTTTAAATTGTAGCCAGATCAACATAGGGCGAGTCCGGAAGACTTACTCAGGTGGGAGACTTGATCCACCTCCAATATTTCAATTCAAATTTCGCGCTACCAGTATTGTTCATAGCTTGCGACGTACTCCTAACAAGGCACAACTAGTGGCGTCTCCATTTTGGCCGCCATCAGAACAGTTCGGGAGTGAGAGGGTTGAACGTGATTTTGTTGTTAGGAAGTAATAAATTGAATAGTTATTGTTTGTTACATTGTCTGAAAAGTTTAATAGATGCGTGGTGTTATTTAGTTTTATTGCTGTCAATGATTAATATTGTTTTACAAACGATGAGCTTTTTTAATAATAGTTTTAAAAGTTTCAAGAAAACATCTGTTGAATAGACTAAAAGAGAGTGTGGGAGACTTGACCGATGGGTCGGGAGACAGAATCAGTGGTTTAAGTTTCCCGCACTGAGCTTAGATAATAGTTTGCTCCAAAAAAAGAAAATAGAATAATAGAAATAAATATAAAACAATATACAAAGGTTCAAAAAAGTGAAAAACATCAAGGAAATAAGAGGGAGAGTGACTCTGAAATAGAAAAGTATGTATTTTATACGCTGATACATCTGATGATGAAAACCTTGACATAGACAATCGTTGGTCATTGGAAATTGTTTCCTTTCAATGTTTTTACTGATAAATAAACTTATGGTCAAGTCTCTCTCGTCCCCTGTTCAACTCTCCCATGGGTAAGGGAGACATGAGCCAATTTTCGGTTCCTAAAAAAAGAATTGTTGTACTTAGAATGTTCATCTCACCATCACTCTACTATTATCTATCGTTACCTATTTGGTCATGATATCTTCACGCAAAAAAATTAGTTGCTACCATTTACAGATACAACTTAAGTGGCTTCAGAGTGAAAAGGGGTTCAACTCTTCCGGACTCCCCATACATATACTTCCCCAGACCGTTACTGAAAAGGTATACTATTTGGCCACGAAAGTCCGAGGCGTCCAACTTGACTCACTCTGTATACGCAATTCGATTTTGGTATGAATTTGATACAAGTGAGAATTTACATCTTTAATGGTTGAGATTTTTTGGGTCGGCACTGCCGTGCCTGGCGGTCCGCCACTGATTGGAAAGCATGGAAATTAAGTAACATGTGTATGTTCTGTTCACATCATAGTTCATGGATGAATTTAGCTCCTACGAAGCTAGTGGGCACTGCTAGTTATGGGTAAATATGGTGATACCGATCATCATATGCCCTCGTCAGGATAAATGGCCCAGATTCAGTATTCGTGATATAGGACGACCCCAACTTCATCATCTAGGATGGACCGCCGCGCTTTGAAATTAATCCGTTGTCAGGTTCGAGGGTGAACGCCACCGCGCGTGCGATCGCATTATTAACAGCGATATTGGAGCTGGTTCCGGAATTCCAATTTGACTGGAGGAAATCCGGCGAGGACTCCCTTAATGATCGCTTTTGATTTATCGACGCCGTCGTTTGCGCCTTCTTTATTGCTCTCAGACGATTTAATTGCGCCAGGTTATGACACGGAATTTCAGGATCTCGGCCCGAGGCCCATTAAATCGCTGCTGCCGGAATTTCGACCTCGTCGAAGGTTATGGAGTTTTTCGATGGGGATGGATTGATTCTCGAAAAACCGCTGATAGTATGCGGTTTGAAGGTGTGAAGTCTGAAGATGAAGCGCGGACTCCAAAAGATTTTAACGGTGTTTTAATGGAGGTCCATTCGCGTCTTTACTTGAATGTGTGCGCTATCAGACCGCATCGAGGTGAGAGATGGTAAAAAAGCAGGTAGCTTGCGGTTTTCACCCTCCTCTCCAGAGGAACATTAAACTTACTGTCTTATTCAAGTAGTGTTGAGCAGTGACTTACGAACAGAACCTCCAACTGCAATAAATGTCCGATAAAATGTTATGACTTTCGTGGTTGGTTTGTCAATG